>NC_077227.1:20000953-20098453 GCF_027887165.1 Monodelphis domestica | reverse complement strand
CTTTCTTTCTTTCTTTCTTTCTTTCTTTCTTTCTTTCTTTCTTTCTTTCTTTTCTTTCTTTCCTTCTTTCCTTCCCTTTCCCTCCCTCTCTACCTTCCTCCCCTCTCTTTTTCTATTCTTCTCTTTCTTTCCTTCCCTTTCCCTCCCTCCCTCCCTTCCTCCCCTCCCTTTTTTCTATTCACTTTCTTTCCTTCCTTCCCTTTCTCCCTCTCTCCTTTCCATCTTTTCTTCTTTCATCCTCTCTTTTCCCATTACCAGTAGGCATCTGTTCAGCATTCTGAAAAGCCCTTTGCAATCACTGGCAGTTATTATTCCTCACCACCAAACCTTTCTGAAATTCCTTCTTTCCAATCTGAAAAAAAAATGCCTACAGGTTCCCTTTGCAAAACATGGATTGCCTTAAAAGCTAATTTTGCATGACAAATTATTGCTGTGTATTTTCACTGCATTGTATGCTCTTGGCTGCTCGATGATCCCTAAGACCTTCACTCAGGGAACATCACAAATCTTGAAAATAAGACTGTTGATGTGTGATGAGTGCCAGGGAATGACAAAATATCCAGAGTCACATATTTGGTGGGGCAGATCTGGGTCAATCATTGTTGGTGTGGAAGGTGTTGACAGGTCATGAAAAGCAATAAGAAGTCTAATTTTGGAGAGTCTCTGAGCAAATCTGACAGTCTTATAGGGATTTGGTTAAGGCTGGCATTTGATAAGGGAGATGACTACTTTGAACTCTAATGTGATGTTTTTTTCATTACAGCATAGGCTGCCCTGAATTTATTGTGCATATGTGAGTGCCCATGTATGTGTGTGCACACAAGGGCATATACATAGTAAATATACAGTCAGAAATGACTCTCTAAGATATGAGACTTAGAAAAATAAGGGCTCTCTACTAAATGTGGCAAAAGGAACCTTCTAAAAGCAGGAAGCTAGGAAAAATTTTTCACAGCAAATATCTCTGATAAGGACCAACTTCTCAAAAATATAGAAACGAAGTCAAATTTATAAAAACAAAAGTCATTCTCTAATTGATAAATGGTTACGGGATATGAGCAGGCAGTTTCACATGAAGAAAAGTCACTTATTAAAATGTTTTATATCATTCTTGATTAAAGAAATACAAAATAGAACAACTCTGAAGTACCGTCTCAAACTTATCAGATTGGCTAATATGACAAAAAAGGAAAATGATAAATGTTAATGGGGATGAAGGAAAATTGGGACACTAATACACTGTTGGTGGATTTGGGATTAGATCCAATAATTCTGGAGAGCAATTTGAAACTATGCTCAAAGGACTCTAAAATTGTGCATACTCTTCAAACCATCAATACCATTACTCATTACTAGGTCTGTACCCTAAAGAGATTGTGAAAATGGGATAGGAACCTTTTTGTACAAAGTATGTATTGCAGCTCTTTTTGTGATAGCAAAGAATTGTTCATCAATTGGGGAATGGCTGAATAAGGTGAAGTATGTAATAATGGAGGAATACTATTGTGATATAAAAAATGACATGAGGGATGATTTCAAAAAAATTCTGGAAAGACATGAATTGATGCAGAGTGAAGTGAGCAGAACCAGAAGAACATTGTACTCAGTAAGAGCAATATTTCTTAATAAATAATTGCGAATGACATAGTTATTCTCAGCAATACAGTGGTGCAAGACAATGCCAGAGACTCATGATGAAAAATACCATCTGCCTTCTGAGAAAAAAAATTGATGGACTCTGAATGCAACCTGAGGGTTAGGAGAACAGAGAAAATTTTGAACTCAAACTTTAATAAAATGAATGTTAAAAATGCCTTTGCATATAATAAGGAAATAAAAGATAGTTTAAAAACAAACAAAAGATACCTTTTTCCTACTTAGAGTCTATAGAAGATTTGTAGCTCAACATTGTGTCAAAACAACACCATGGGAAACTCTTACCAATTTCTTAGATTGAAAATTTGTGCTTAATAGATATATGGGGCAGGTATAATTTGACTAGAGTAGCTCGGTGGCATGGTGGATAGAATGCTGGGCTTGGAATCAGGAGACTTATCTTCCTGAGTTCAAATATGGTCTTATGAATTATGTGACCTTGGGCAAGTTGCTTAACCCCATTTGTCTCAGTTTCTTCATCTATAAAATGAGCTGGAGAAAGGAAATAACAAACCACTCTAGGATCTTTGCCAAGAAAACCCCAAATAGGTCATAAAAAAGAGTTGACATACTTGAGAAATGACTGGAACACTTTTATTATCCTCACAATATCTGAGTCCCTTTCCCAGCAACCCCAACCCTAAGTTTATTCTGCATACATACATTTCACTAGTGTGCATCCCTGTCCTCTCTATTTCCCTTCTTATACTCTAGCAGGAACAGGAGAAAAAAACATATACCAAATCCCCAATCTCAACATCTCCCCAAACTCTTCCCTAAATGCCACCATGGTACCATAAAATTTCACACTGGAAATAATCCTAGAGATTATCTATCCAACTCTGTGATTTTACAGATGAGGAAACTGAGTCTTAGAGAAGTGATGTGATTTGACTGACCTCTCACAGGACAGAAGTAGACATGTAGATTTCAACCTGGATCTTCTGTCTTCCAGTCCAGTGCATTTCCACCACCCCATTCTACCTCAGAGGCAGCTGTTTATTAGTCTCTGCAAAGTAGTAACTATAAATATCATCTCAAAACAACTGGCCAATTTTTAAAAAAATCTGTCAAGTCAGGGAAAACCAGTCAGTCTTGTTTGGAATCACATTACAAAACGATCAAATCAGTCTTTCAGGTGTCACTGTCACATAGATTGGCAGCAAAAGTCATTCGGATGGAAATATGGCTGAAATGACTTTGCAGTGTCACTGGTAGACAAGTGTTGATACATTTAGCATCCTCCTCTCTTTTCTTTCAAATTTATCTGACAATCCCAGAAACGTACTCTATCCAATTAGTACATTAGTAGTCAGGTATGGGTGTGTGCAAAGCTTGGGTTCACACAGTGCTTGAACCCAAGAGACCCTCACTCATTTAGAGGAAATCTCTAGAAGTGAGAGCTTCTTCCGGAAGTATACACATAAAGCTCACAGCTTGGAGGCATCAACAGGTTTACAAGAGCTCTGCCTGCCCAGTTGAGTTCCAATTTAGAAGGCTGGCAAGCCTTGGGACAGCCACATCTAGACTACAGCCAGTAGACTTGAATGAAGCCATAAGAGAGATTTGGGCATCCTAGATTTCAGCTGCTATTCCTAGAGGAGTCCACAAATCTCTGCAGTGTTATCTGCCATTCTGAGAAGTGACTGCTCCCCAGATGACCACTGCAAAGAGATCTCCTGGCATTATTCCCTTAGAGATCTAGTGAGTCTACTGATGTGATCCTGTTTGGGGGAAAATGCAGAGTTATTTTGGGATTAACTGTCACTCTTAGGAGACTTAATGTATATGCTAGCCATTCGAGAATACTGTCTAGATGTTTGTTGCTTTGTCATTTTAATTAAATATCTTTGTTTAATACAGAGGTTGTCTGCCTTGATCTGGAATCAGGATCTACCTTGGTGTGGGGTTGAAGCTGTGAGTTTGGATAATTGTCTAAACAGCACCATGAACTGAATATTGCTAAGCACAGACCAGGTCATGGAACCCATAGGTCACCCATTCAGTAACTCATAAGTATGGGCTTCTTCCATCCATTAGTGCAGCTGGAAACTAATCCATTCCCTTTAATACTGGGTGGTTTTTGATCACTTATTTCTTTAAATCCTGGGAAAAAACCACACTCCTAAACCACATTAGGTACTTGTTAGTGCTTTTAATATTTTGTGGATACCAGTGCATTACGCAAGCTTTCCATCTATTATCTCTTATAATTGAACATATTTCTCTTTTCCAATCATATGGATAGTTGACGATCACTCTCGTGGCAAGTGTCTCAATATACTGTAGCCTACTTATATACACCAAGGGGCTCTTGATGACTTTCGGGGTCACCTACAGTTCTGGTTCTTCTGAAAACATGGGGTTCAATCATTTTCATCCCTGAAACCTCACTGGGAAAGTTTGGTCTTAAGAAATTGGGCTTTTGTAGGAGTAAACCCCTTGGATACTCAAAGTACATTTTCCCAAATAAGTCTTAACTAATGTCCTCTTACTCAGTTCAGATGTGAGTCTCTATCATTGCCTATCCTATCATTGCCATACCTGGAGGAGATATGAAGGCAATCCCTAGGAGGGGCCTAAAAAAGGTTAGGTCTTTGTTGAAGCACAATCTCTATATAATTTTGGCCAATTATGACATCCAGTTGCCGTTACATATTCACAGATGGACTTAGAGGCTGAGTTAGGTATGCCTTTGGTCATAATCTGAAATAGTATGCTTCGCCTGCTCTATTTTTCAATGTAGTAGTGTCACTTGAGTGACTGTGAATCCCTCAGGGATGCCCTGTAGTGTTTTAAGAGTTCCATGTAATTATTTGGAGAGCAGTTTTTCTTTTTTCTTTTATGTACAATTTCTATTACCTTATCAAACTCTTTTAGAGAGCAAAAGTCTCCATAAGTATATTCAAAAATGGTTGGATACTTTAAAAAAGTTAAATGAGTGATTCCATGATTAAGTCCATGATATCATAAGATCAGAGCTTGAAGGAACCTTTAGGTTCTTGCTCAGCTCCTTCATTTTAAGGCAGCCAAAACCATCAACTTTTTCAGCCTCGACTAATTCAACTTCTCCCATTGCCCAACTAAAAATGGAAGACTCAACCATTTCAAGAGAGCTCAACCAGTTTGATTCTCCCTTCCATTTCCCTCTTCTAAACAAGGAGAGATTTGAATGTTTATTATCTGTCTAGTGGCTAGAACTGATGCAGATAGAAACTACTCAGAACAACTTCTGATCAGGGAATTTTCTATAATTGATCCCCATGAAAAATAATTACTCATCTTAAAGAGCCTAAGAACTACATGCATGCTTAAGTGTCCTCAGATTGATTCCTCAAGCTCTGTAATGTACTTAGACAAGGACGGCTGAATTAACAATGTAACATGCCAAGAGAGATTCCCTAAATCATACTTTTGTCCTTAAAACATGCTTTTTCCTTGCTTTGTATATAATTGACAACATCCTCTCAGCCAAAATCTGATGGATTCATTGATTCCATGTCAACAGATTTTTATCTTATAGTAGGAGCTTCCAAAGGAAAGGGTTGAGGGGTCCAGTTACAGCCCAGAAGCTAAAGAGGGTACAGTTCCATCAATAACCTGTTTGGAGCCTATGAATAGTGACTGTCAAACACTCAATACTCTACCACTCGTGAAAGAGTATACTGAGACATGATTTGTCACTCATGTGGCCATGCCACCATTGACTAACCATGACCTTTCTTCCCAGACCCAGTGTTACTTCAATCACTGACTACCACTCAAGGGCAATCATTCAATAACTCAATAAGCACTTATTAGGTTCCAGCTCTATGCCAAGCACTCCTCTGAGCTCTGGGGATACAAAGACAAAAATAAAGATCTTACAATCTACCAGGAGAAGCATGTGTAACCCAAGTCTTGAAACTATAAAAGTATAGTCAATGGAAAAGCAGAGCAGAGCATTCCTCTCTTTCCTAATTTCAATCTTCCAGGTAAAACTCCCAGGCTCATATGAGAGTCCTTTCTCTTCCTTTTTCTCTTCCTTTCCCCAATAGCAGCACCCAAACACTAGTGAACTCTCCCAGAAGTTAGTGTTCTATAATAGATCTTCCATCTTCTAGTAAAGGAATAGTGGAACATACTCAAAATAGAATATCTACACTAAGATTTGATGGTGAAAGATCTCAGTGATTCTTGTGGCCATAGCTAGGAGGGTGAATAGGACCTCAGGATGCCAGATTCAGGGTCCTGGGAACTCTGCCCCTGGGTTTGGAATTAAATGGGGCATCATTCTGCTCAGAGGATTGATTTGCCTATTTCAATAGAACAGGGTGACCCCAAATATTATATTTTATAAAGTTTATTAATAACCACCTGAAGTAGAAAGAAAATGAACTAAAAGAAATAAAAGTTCAAACCTAATTATCTAACAAAAAGTAAACCCACGTGTGTAGATTCTCCTGACTGGCATAAAACCCACTCTCCCAGCCCTGATCAGGGGAAAAGGGTGCAGAACTACACAAAGATTATATCCTCTATACATTAGCACATATTGTGAGAAGGAGCATCGGAAGCTAGGATTTAGAGTCCTGGGAAGAAAAATCTAATTGCACACTCCTAAGGCCAGCACAATTCAGAATCCAATATCAGGAATATGTATGGACGCCCTCTGTCCTGAAGGTGCCATTGTTACTCAGTCTCCATCCTTTCTTCTTCAAAACTCCACATAATGGCCTGAATCTGATATCAGTCCCATTAATCCACCAGTGAGGGAGACCAAAAAGGTAGATGGAATTATGTCTCCATCTCAGAATGCCACTGAGAGTCTAGGATATTCTGTCTTCCATAAATAACATATGGACAATAAGCAGAAGAACACTAATTAGGAGTCAGAGAGTCTAGATTTAAGTCTCAACTCTGCCATTTACTAGTTGTATGACCTTGAGCAAGCCACTTAAATATTTTAGGTCTGAGTTTCCTCACCTTCAAAATGAGATAGTTGGACCAGAGGATCTCCCCAACATCTCTCCCAGCTTCAAATCCTATGATCCAAATTTGATTCAATACCATCTTATAGATTAAGCTGAAATGCTCTCTTTTCTAGTTGTATCTCAGTCTAATGAACCCCTCCAGTTTGTCTGGCAGAATTATTCTGGGAAAATCTCTACTTCTAAATGTAGAATCTACATTGTTTGTTTCTGAGCTATTGCATTTCACACTCTAAATATTTACTTTAATTTGTGAAAAAGATAGAAATTAAAGTTACTATCAATCACCACCCATTTTAAAACATAAGCTATGACTATTAACATTTCAAGAGCCTCGGGCAATTTATCCTCTCATAAACATCAGGATTTTGTTTCCCTGAAATAAAACCTGGGCTGTTTTCATATTTTTGACCTTAATAACTCATGTCTCCATCCACATATTTAAACAAAGCATGAGAGAAACAACCACATTTGACGGTTTTATGGGTGCTATATCCAATGCTCTAACTCATAATCTCGACAAAAGATTTGTAAACAGACCTCTAGTACCTACTCCAAATAGGATATCTTGGATTTTTCTAATAAAATAACACTTTATACTAAAGTCACTGCTCTATAAAAATCATTTTATTTAATTTTCCAGTGTTTACCTCAGTGGCTTTTTCAGCTCTAGGAACTACTTTCCTTAAGCACACACATAATTTTGAATTTATGTGAGCATATGTTGTCATTACTGCCTCCACTAAAGCCATCTTCCTGATGTTTCATTTTGTCATGGAGGTGACCTTGAGTTTTCAAAGTCTTTGCTAGTAGACAACAAACTCTGGCAAATCTTACCAAGATTGGATGCAAGCCCAATAATAGACTGTTTGTTGTTTGAGGACTTGAGTTCCAAGTGGTTTCAACTCCTGGTAGACAAAGTACCCCAATGGTCTCCCACCTCCATGAAATACTGAAGCTAGCCTACTCTTATTGACATAAAACATAGCTGTTATTGACCAATGATCTATAATGTAGAATTAAGAGCCACCTCATAATGTAGAAACCAGCCTATAAATCACAGAAAATATTTTATGGGATTATTACTCTCTTCAGATGATGAAAATACTCGATGATGAAAAAACTCTTCAGGTCTGCAATAGAAAGAGGAATAAATTTAAAGATATAGAAAATGGGTTTGAAGATAAAATTCTCTGACACTTCTGGACCCAAAAAAGATTAGAGGTTTCCTTGATGTGAGTGTTCCTTGTCTAAGTCTAGCTCAAAAGCTTTCCCTATCTCAAGAGATTTTCTGTGTGCCTCCCCCATGGCCCAAATCATCTCCTCACAGGCACCCTTCTGCTGATGAGAATCTGGACACATCCGTGGTCTTTTCTTTTCTAATTAAAATCTGCCACAAGGAAAACCAGTATAATCATCATGAATTGGGGAATTCAGAATTCCCTTAGTTTGGAGGCCATCTACTTTGAGGTGAATGGTGTGGAATGAGGACTGTACTGGGAGTTTGAGGGTCTGTGTTCCAATTCAGCCTCTGACATTTGCAATGCATAACTTGGGATGGGTAACAAACCATATCCTACCTTCATTTTTTCCCTCTTTAGAATTAGGGGTTTGGGCTAGATGGCCTCTTGAGTCCCTTATATCTTGAAGCCTTATTACCCTGAGAACATCATGGTTAGAAAGAAGAATTGTTGACTAGAATACAATTGTGCATTGAGTGTGTTCCCAAGATATTTGCTACATGAGAACCTGCCTAGGAAATGTAGATGCCCTTTAGACAGGAGCATGGAGTCCATTCCTTCTTGCCAAGGAGGTACCACTTACTGGCTGGCTGTTTATAGCCTACCAAGTTCAGATTTTATCCAGTTCAGTTCAATAAATATGAGCGCCTACTGTGTATCCGATACTGCTGAGCGGACACCCAGGAGAATACAAAATTCTCTTTACCAAAATCCTCCAACAACACAGAGTTCCTGACATCAAAGACTTTGCAGTTTAATGATAGCAAGAGTAGCCATTGTTGGTATATATATATGGTGCTCCAGGGTTTGCAAAGCATTTTACTTCCATCATGCCATATAACTCTCTTAAGAGAAGCAATATGGCGCATACACATATAATATAAAGTAGAATATTCAGCACATCATAGAATTCAGAGGATTTCATAATAAGAATGGAGAAATAAGGGGACTGCTTCTTGCCAAAAGGACCAGGAAAGGTAGACTTTGAACTGGGTCTTGAAAGATGCTTTAGGATTTCCCATATAGAGGAGAGAATATTCTGGAATTACGGAGTATGTGAAGAAAGTCACAGAGGTGGGAAAACACAAGATGAACTTGAAGAATGGCCAATAGGGGTAGCGAGGTGGCTCAGTGGATAAAGCAACAGTCCTGGAATCAGGAGGAACTGGGTTCAAATATGCTCTCAGATACTTCCTAGCTCTGTGTGGCATTTGCCTAGACTTTACTGCTCTTATGTCTTTGAACCCGAACTAGAGTCGATCCTAAGAAAGAAGGTAAAGGTTAAAAAATATGGTGGCCAATAGCCCCGTTTGCCAGAAACAGAAGGTATGTGAAAGAGTCTCAACCATTAGAGATAAAGCCAGAAACACAGGTTGCATGGAGATTGTGGAGAAGTTTGAAAGCTTGGCTAGAGTTGGACTTTATCTGGTGGCTAATGGGCAGCTTTTGAAGGTCTTTGATCTGAGGAGTGACACAATCATAGAGAAGCCTAATCTGATCATTGATCATAGGCTGGATTAGAACAGGGAGAGACTGGGTGAGGAGATTATTTGGAAAGCTATTGTAATAATCCAGATAGGACTGACTGGTAGTCAGGGGGCTGAGCTGGAGAGTATCAGTATATTTCACATTCTAATATCAGATTTAAATTTTACAATAATAAGAGACTTTGACAATCATGTCATCTAAATTCATTATTTATTATATGAGGATCCTAAAGCCCAAACAAGTATAATAATGTGGTCACAGAGTTGATAAATGGCAGCCAGATTCTTTGTCTTCCAACCCCATGTTTTGCACATTGTACTATAATACTTCCATCTCTGTGTGTTTGTACTTGCAGAACAACAGAGTTGCTTAAGGTGACAGGAATAGAGAGAGTCAAATAAATAGCAAACGATTCATTTAATTATTTTTTTGAATGAATGAATTGGTGTGTGTGTGTGTGTGTAAGAGAGAGAGAGAGAGAGAGAGAGAGAGAGAGAGAGAGAGAGAGAGAGAGAGAGAGAGAGAGAGAGAGGAATTGATTGACTCAGTTGGCAGTTTTGATCTCATGTGGCCACATTAACAAAAACATTTTCAAAGCAAAAATTGGTGCTCCATTTTCTAAAAAGCAGAGGGGGAAAATAGGTAAGAGTTTGATGACTTCCTCCTGTAATTATCATTTCACAAAGGAAGAATTACTTCACACTTCTCTTACCTCCTGGGGAAAGAAAACCACCCAACACATATTCATTTTCAGTACTGCCTTTTTTTTTTTGGATATGCTGGCTTGACGAAGACCGTTGCTAGGCAATTTCTCATCGACACTGACAGTGATGGGAGACTCGAGGCTCTGGGAACGGCTAACAGGTTACAGAGGCTTGCCCTTCCAGAGTCTTGCTCTCACAGAGACTTCAGCTGTTTGGTCCCATTCATATTAGTAGAAAACGATTCCCTTCCACTTGGCAGTTTAATTTTAAATTAAATGTATCTCTATAAGGGAAAGAAGACATGCAACCTTAGATCTTCTGGGTGATGGAGGGAACCTTCTAGAAACTCTGATTGATCCTTCTGGGGTAAATCATCTTAGGTTCAGATTAGGCTGTGTTCTCAGCTGCCTATCTCATCAGATTCCCAAGCAGGGTGAGCTGATGGTGGCCCTGCTTTGTTCTCACGAAAAGGGCTGAAGCTAACCAGTGAATGCAAGAGCTAAGATTCCCTGTAAATCACAAATTGGTGTCCTTAGATGCATAGGTAAGATTACGTGGTGATATGGACTTAACAGCCATTTCTATAATGCCTTTTTCAGGAGATAATGGGCAATCAGTCTTTGGAACTGTTAAATTTTATGGCCATTTGCAGGCACAGAAACATAACTTAAACATGTGTGGCAAAAGCATAGCCCTTCTGTCTCCCCATGAGCTCTGAGATGTAGATTAGAAATGAAGTCTGAAGACTGATTGATTTATTGTTGATATGACTTGTATAGAGGCATGAAAGAGCATGGCAAGATGGGCTAAGGTTATATGGCTGAATAGTTCTACATTCTCATCCTCTTGAACCTACATCATCCACCAGGTGAGGCTTCAGAGGGCTTGGAAAGGGTAAAGATGATGCTACTCACATCAGTCCTGCCCAGGCTGGCTATGGCATGAGCTAGAGAGGCACAATAGAAAGAATGATTAGCAGGGGATGAGGAATCTGGTGTCCCCAGACCCCAGGTAATAAGTATCTCTGCCACTAGCCACCTGTGTGATCTTGGACAAGTCACAGCTTCTCTGTGCTATGGGTGCTGTTTCCTGCCATTAGAAATAGTGGCAGTCATCTTCATTTGCATACAGAACACCATCTTGCAGCATAGTGCAGACTCCATCCCTATTTCTGCTTATTAACTCTGCCCTTTCCTAAAAGACAGTTACATGAGTCATCTTGTGCTCAGTTAGGCTAGTTAACCCCTAAACAGGGTTAACAGGCTATCTATAATTCTATCTTCTGTCACTGCCTCCAGGATGGAGGACCCCAAAAATAAAAAACCAAGGTTAAGTAAAGGAAGTGGTAGTAGCAGTAGCTGACCCTTCCAAGAGACAGGGACTGAGATGTATGGCATTATAGAAAAAAATGGCAGATCATTTTGCATTCTATGTACTGAAATGGTAGTAAGCAGAACATGGAAAAAAATAGACATTTTGAAACTAATCCTTCCCAGTTCTTGAAAAAAAAGTGAGGATGAAAGGAAAGAATACATTTCCAAGCAGCTACACCTTTATAAGAGCCAATCTAATTCCATCCTTAAATTTGTAAAAGACTCTACAAATTTAACATCTGCAAGGTTGAGCATTGCTCACTCCATAGCTCAGCATGGAAAAGCACTAAGGGAGGGAGAATTTATTAAAGAAACTCTCCTAAGATGTGCACCCATTCTATTTCACAATACACAGAATAAAGATGCAATTATTAAGAGAATATCTGAGTTCTTACTCATTGAAATATCATAAAAGACCAAATAATGAGACTGAACGCAAACGTACATCAATTAAAGAGAGACATAAGTCATTGTAAATATGTTTCGATCTCTCTTGAAACTACCGATGTCACATCACATGCTCAGTTGGCCATTATTGGTCAATACTCTGATGGTCTCACAATGAGAGAAGAGTTGATAAAGTTAGTATCAGTGCCAACAAGTACATTAGGAAGAGAACTATATAAGGTTATTATACAAACATTCCATAACCTAAGCATTGATATCTCTAAAATTTTGTCAGTGACAACAGATGGGGCACCAAACATGGTGAGGAAAAATGTTGGATTTGTCAGACTGTTTACAGAATCTATTGGACATCTGATTGTGCCTTTTCATTGTATTATCCATCAGGAGACTTTATGTGCCAAGGCAGGATTCACCAACTTAAACGACTTAATGTCAGTTATTACAAAAATAGTTAATAGCTTCTCGTCCCCCCCCCCCTTACAAGTGAAAATTTTCTGCACTTTTACTGGAGGTTGATTCCACCTACAGTGGACTGCTGAAGTACAATAATGTAAGATGGCTGAGCTGAGGCAAAGTTCTTGAGTGCTTTATGGAGTGCTTTGAAGAAATTAAGGTATTTTTTTAGGATAAGGATCTGGGAAACTTTCCTCAGATCAATGATGATAAGTGGGTCAACACCCTGATGTTTTTTACAGATCTCTCTGTTCATATTAATGAACTGAACAAGGGGTTTTAGCAAAAGTATTGATGTTATGTTTGGATACATAAAAGCTTTTGAAAGTAAACTTAAAATTTTCAAGCAAAACTAAAACTTATAAGTATTTTCCTTGAGTAACAAAGTATTTTGAGAAGGCCAGTGCAGCTGTACAAAATGAAATGGAACCCTTACATATAAAGTACCAGCATGTTTTATACTAGTTATTTGACCAGTTCAGTGATAGATTTAATTAATTTAGAAATCTAGAACAGACCATGAAAATAATTAAGCATCCTGATATAGTAGTCTATAGTAGTTTGGAATTAAATGGTTTCCAATGGATACAAATTGATGATTTGGAGATGAAACTTGAAGAATTTCAAGACAGCATCTGGGCTCAGGTGTTTGTCAACTGGAGGTCAAAGTTTGAGAATCTTCAAAGGTGCCACTTGGAGAATCAAGAGGAGTGCCACTACAAACGGGAAATTTGGAGTGCCTTGGAACTGATTACCAGACACTTTTAGCACCCTGAAAAATATAACAATGGCTTTACTCACAATTTTTCCCTCTACATACTTTTGTGAGACCTTATTCTCAGTGTTAATCAAAACCAACAAAAGAAACAGATTGACAGATGAAGTTAGTGCTTGCTTGGGCTTGAAGTGTACAAAATACCAACCTTCAATTGAAGATTTAGCCAATGAAATTCAGCAACAAAAAAGTCACTAATAGGCACTGATTACCCCTCCCCCTCACTTATCTTAGTTCACGGCACCCCACACAAGTTAAATAATATCAGAACCAACAAAAGAAATTGACTGACAGATGAACAAAGAAGTCACTAAGCAGGTAAGTTAAATAATTAGTTTTTTGATTTATTAAATACAGTTATATATTACAATTACACATTTTTGTTATTTAAACTATAAATGTTGCAAAATTATGTTTTTTTTTTCTTGTAGTGACACACCACACAAGTTATGTTTGGGTATTTTTTGGCAAATTTTGACACACCAAGCTCAAAAGTTTTCCCATCACTGCTTTAGCAGGTGGGATTTAAGTTAGGTCTTAAAGGAAGGCAATGAGATCCATAAAAGATGTGGAGGAAGAAGAGCATTCCAAGTATGGAGGACAGCCAGAGAAAATACCTGGAGTCAAGAGATGAAGGATCCTATTTGTGGAACAGCCAAGAGGCCAGTTTCATTGGATATGTTGGGGAGCAAAGTATGAAAAGACTGGAAAGGTTTAAACAAATAAATGTTTACAAAGCCCCAGGAACCTTACTAAGTTCCAGAGATACAAGGAAAGGCAAGGACACAGACACTGCCCATAAGGAACTTACACATGATGGAGGAGATAACATACTTTGCCCACAAGGGCTAAATATGATGTAAATGGGAGAAGTATTAAGTGACCAAGGAGGAGTATTTTGATTTGGAAGGTCATAGTGGAGAGTAGACTGATGGATCCTTTCCAGGAGTGATGACATTATGGGATTATGGTTCCAGAATTAGAATGAAAGGGAAGAAAGAATGGGAGGAGTGTGGTGAGGCATGAGGGTAGACACATGGAAGCTAGGTGACAGGTAAGAAGATGGCTGTATTTCTTGTGAAATGTCAGATGCTCACATACAGTGGCAAGTTAAGCACTCCCAAGCAGGGATGGGACAGGACCCCATGTAGGAATTCTGGGGATGAAAGGGTAATCCTCTTGGACATGATCTCTGGTTGGAGGGTGCAACTACATGGTGGGTATTGAGAAGATGACTAGATCACAAAAAAAGATGGAGCCTATTCTGCAGTGATGTTACCTGAGGATTTCTGATACAAGGAGCAATAGGAAGGCATTACTGGGAAGTCTACTCAGGGAATAGCCAGAACTACCAACTTGGTCAGGATGAAGCAAAACTAAGTGGTTTGGGATATAACCCAGATACAGAAATTTGTAGGGGAGGATCTCAGGAGTCAAAGGACAAAGGGAGATGTTATGCTTTCTGTAGAAGACTCAGCTCCCAGAAGAATAAGGAGGTTTCACAAGAATTCCAGAACATTTTGAAGCACTTGGGGTCTTCTGGGTGCATCAATGTAGCTGTTCTTGAGGAGTCATCATCACTTTCTTGTGATTGTTCAGTCATGTCGAACTCTTCATGATCACAGCTATTTATAAAGTTTTCTTGGCAAGGAGTGGAGTGGTTTGCCATTTCCTTCTCCATTGGTTCCTTTTGTCAGTCAATCAGTAGTTAGGAGTTATCTCATCATATTTGAACTCGGGTCTTCTTGACTCCAGGCCCAGTGTTCATAACCAGTTAGCCCAGCTGCCTCTAGACTTATTTTCTTCAAGCTTCTCCTAAATGAGCTTCCCCTTGGCCAGTTTTTGCCGCTATTAAGGAAAAACATTAATCTCAAATGAAGGGGCCATCTCTTTTAAAGTGGCTGCCTCCTACTCTGGGCTCTCTCCATCTCCAACCCACCATCCACATAGCTGCCAAAAGAACATTCCTAAAGGATACATAAAACTTAGACTCTTCCCTGCTTTAAAACCTTCAGTTACTCCTCTTTCCCTGCTACAGGGTAAAATACAATTTCTAGATTAATCTGTTTATAAGTCTTAAGTTTCTGCTAGTCTGACCACATTTGGGGTGGCAGGTTTAATTATGGGCACTACATTTTAGAAGAGAAGTTGGCAACTGGCATGAGCCCAGGGAAGGGTAAATGAAGTGATGAAGTGTCTGGAAACTGTGCCATGAGGAACAATTCAACAATTGGGGATGGTTAGCCCAGAGACATAAAGAAGTTGGGAGTGGGATCCTTTAGCTACCTTGAAAATTTGAGAATGCTAGTGAATGTCAAACACAGTAGTTCCTAAAAGGTGGCAGTTTTCAGACAATTATAATTTATTCCCTTTTTTAAGGAAATATCCTTCACAAAGGCAGACCTTTTCTACACCATACAAAAAAAGTTGCCTAGATTGAACACTGGAAAGTTAATTGACTTATCCAGGATCACACAGTCAATATGTGTTCAAGATGAAATTTAGACCCATGTTCTCACTTTAAAGCTTTCTCTCTCTCTTTCCACTGACATAATGTTTCATATTATAGAATTTCCAAATAGTTATTTGCAGTAGGTTTTTCTGACCATTGAAATACCACAAGGATCTGTAATTTTGCTTTTGTCCAGGGAAATTCTGGGTAATGGTGACTGTATCCTAGGCTACAAGTTGATCTTTTGGGTATATTTCTTTTCATTCTTAATGGACATCCTTGAAATGCATGTTTTTTGTCCACTTGAGCAAACACCATGATTAAACTGGGAATATATAACTCGCCTTTGGAATATCAGTGTCAAAGCTCTGAGAGATGTAAAATACCATATAGAATGGGATTGCTGACTCTATGCCAGGAATGAGTTATCTTAAAGGGCATTCTCCTGGTGGCCTGAAAAGTATTATGAACATTTTTTGGCTAGCTGTCTAATTTTCTTCCACACTATCAATGAGTCTGTACCCTAGTGGCATCATTTAACTGAAACATGGTGAAATTCATCTTGGTGGCAGAAATAATTTCATGACTATTGGGTTATTAGAAATTGTAATGGCTTGCTAAGGGAGTTGTAGTATTAATCCCCCCTCCCTTTTGAGATCTTAATAAAGAGAATTGATTATCATAGGGTCATAGCATTTGGTCCTGGAAGGGACTTTAGAGATGGTCTATTTCAACTCCCACCTCCTCATTTAAAGATGAGAATAGAGAGTAAATTAATTGAGTCTTCCTTTCCCCTCACTCTTATCCTCTCTATTCCATTCCCTGTCTGGAAGGAAAAATTATCTTTCTCATTCCCTTTCAAATTCAGATATTTCCCCCCTAGCCTGCTCTGGTAAACTTTACCAAACTTTACCTTCCTTACACTACTCTGTGGTTCTTCTCTTTGTTTTTCTACTTATTGATTCTTTTCAATAAATCATTTGAAAGAGCTTTAGGGCAATCACTGACCTCATTCTACCCTTAACTTTTTCCCTCTCTAGGGAAGGACAATTTGAAGAAAGGTAGATAGTTGATGGATGTCTTTTTTGAAAAGTCACAAAGTAACCTAGATTAAATGAAGGGAAAGATTCAAGAAAGAGGTAAAGGAATGAATTCTACCTCTTGGCACCCAGAGAAGAGTGTTGTCATTGAGGATGATTAGTCCTACCTACTTTGCACCTAGCCTTTGTTCATATAATTTACAGTTATCAATGCAAAAAGCAAAGGTGACTAAATGGTGATGGTCCTCACACTCCCTCTAAACCACAAAGGAAAAAGAACTGAATCCTCCCAGACCATGCCTATTTCCATCTCGTGAGAAGGGTTTAAGGCAAAATGTTCCCTTTGTACAATCATTGCCTCCTCTACACTTGTTTCCATCCTTTCAGGTAAAGAGAAGAAACTTTAGGGGCTGAGCACCATGATCTCCTTCTCTCTCTGCTCCATTCTCTCACTAGAAACAGAGTTGGAGATTTTATTGGCCAAGCCCAGGCTTACATAAATTCAAAGACAATGGTGCAAGATCTATGCATGGGATTCTTTCTCTGCCCTTCTGAGGAGGGAAGGGGAAGAAAAGGAGAAGGGAACAAGTATTTATATAGAGCAACAACATGCCAGACACTGTGTTAAATATCAGTTTAGCAACTAGTATATATATGTGTGTGTGTGTGTGTATAAAAAACAACTATTAACTAACTGTACTGTTTCTATTCTTTTGAGTTGATAAAGGTATTTGTAGAAAAGAAAAGTAAGTCCCCAGTTAGAAATCCTCTAACAATTGGCCAGAGATTGAAGTCTTGTTCTTCAACTAGGAAGGATATGTCCTAGTCAGTTATATTCTTTGGTATCAATCAATCAGAGCTTCAACAAGCATGCATTCTGATTATAAACAAACACATGTATTTATGTTGACCATAGATGTTTACATAAAGAGAACAGAATTGTAATTTTAAAAGAATTTAGCATATAGTAAGAAAAAAGGAGTGGAAATCATGGAGAGAGGAGTTGCTTGGAGAAAGGAACTTGGAGGGGTATTTTCTTGTTGCTCTTTGGGTTCAAGAGAAAGGAAGACAACAGCTATTATCCTTGTGTTCACTGATGCTCCCACACAATTTAGGTACTCCCTTCCCCTTGATAATCCCAGCTGCAAGCTCTCCTCCAGACTTATTCAAGCTGCTCATGGGGTTGCACAATCCTTCCTTGCTGCCTGAGACATGTGATAGTATTCTCCTCCTGGACTGGGAAGACTACACTGTCTTTTTGATGCATGAGCACATTTCTCAGGAGTCTATGTAGTTAGCCACAAGAGACTTGGAGAGAACTATTTCCAAAGGGTACTACATTTAGTTATCACTTCATTGTTATTTTTTATATTGGATCTTTAAAATCACTTAAAGTAGCAAACATCCAAATAAAAAAGAAAAACATTCCTGTAACTTCCTGCCATCCCATCTTTCTGTTTTTCCCACTCATTGTCAAAATCTTAGACAGAATATCTACCATTTTTATTCCATGTTCACATACACTCACAGCCCCTTTGTAATATGTCTTTTTTCCTACCTCTCTGTTCAATATTATCTCTTAAAGATTATTAAAGATTACCAATGGGCCTCTGATACTAAATCTAATGGTCTCAAGCTATCAAAGAAGGCTTTCAGTTTTAGAGATTTCATCCAGTACAACTCATACTCAAGAAGGAATCTCTTCTACAGTACTTTTGACAATAAAAACTCTTAGGAAGCAGTCATTCCTAATGGCCTCCAAGACGCAATCAACCAACCCCCAGAATAAAAAATTATTAGGGGCAGCTAAGTGGTTCAATGGATGCAGAGCCAGGCCTAGAAAGGAGAGATTCTGGGTTCAAATTTGACCTAAGACACTTTCTAGTGGTGTGACCCTGTGAAAATCACTTAAATTTCATTCCCTAGTCTGAACACTTTTCTGCCTTGGAATCAATATATAATATTGATTCTAAGACATAAGATAAGGGTTAAAAAAAGATTATTAGGAAGTACATATGCTGTGCTCACTGTAAGAGATTCCAAGGCTCCTAGGGAAAGTCTCTTGTGCTCCAACCCACTTTCTCCAAGACTGCTGATTGTATGTGGTTCCTAGATTCAAAAACTATTAGGGTATACTTCCCCTACACAGAAGACCTCTTAGGGAGGCAGCCATTGTGTCCAGAAATTTTAGAGAAAGTTGATTTCTGCAGAGCATGAAGATTGCCTGTCAAACCCAAATTCTGGACTAGCTACATCAAAAGAAATTTTGTTTGTTAATTTATTTTTTAAAATCCCTTCTTAGAACAATACTGTGTATTGGTTCCAAGGCAGAAGACTGGTAAGGGCTGGGCAGTGGGAAGTAAGTGACTTGCCCTCAGTCACACAGCTGGGAAGTATCTGAGTTCATATTTGAAACCAGAACCTCCCATTTCTGGGCCTGGCTCTCCATTCACTGAGCTACCTAGCTTCTACCCTAAAGGAAATTTAAAAGAATGAGGAAAGCATATTCTATTCTAGAACCCTGTTTGAGCTCACCCCAATCAAATGGTGGCAGGACTCACTGGTCAAGGAATTCCTTAAACCTGGAATTTCCTGAAGAGGAAATACTTGAAGACATTATTAACAATGGGTCTCAGACCATCAAGTCGGACTCATTTCTTTGTGTTAAAATGTCTAGTTGATTTTAGTTCATAAATATTGAACCTGTGTGCTGGGCATTTGTGTATCCAATCTGCCACCATGAGTACCATTTTCCCTGATGATAAGCTGCTTGAAGGTAAGGACTGTGCAATATCAGACTTTGTGGGTACAAAGACAAGAGAAGTACCTTGTCCAAAATGAATACTAACTAAATGTTGACTGACATTGACCTTGAGTTCTATGTACTTTGGAAAGCTGTTGGCCAATCCATAATTTATACTTTATTCTTTCTCACTTCCACTACACTGTACTCTCTTAATATTCTCTTCTTCATCTTTAGAGAAGATGGTTTTCTACTCTATTTCCTTCTTTATCTTCTTCCTCTTCTAGACCCCTAAATTTAGATATCTACTAAAGTTCCATCCATGTTTTTCTCGTTATACATTTACTCATTGAACTCTCATCTCTATGTAAATGGCTTTCAAATCTATATTTTGGGTGCAACCCCATCAATCCACATTTTAAATGCTCACTGGGTGTGTTTACATGAATAGTCTATAAGCATTTCAAACTTCACCTGTCTTGAGCCCTTCTCAGGTGCTTCTTATCCCTTTTGTTTTCCGATTTCTGGGAGTGATTCCACCCTTCTTGATGTCACAGAAACCTTAGAGTTGTTTTTGAAAACTCTTTTTCATTCTGACCTTGTTACTGACCTGACGATTCATCTTCAGCAAAGTATCTCTTTTCTGCATTCCTACTTGTGCCAACTAGATTCAGATTCTCAACTGGCCCTTAGCAATGGCCTTTTGATTAATCCTTCCATTTCTCCCTGTTCCAGTTTGTCTTTGCTATAGCTATCAGATTTTCCATCACTCCTCTACTCTTCTCACAAACCCTCTATGAATCCTCATGGTCCATGGAATGAAGTACAAATTGCTGAGGCTGCCATTGAATTCTCTCCACACTCATCCCAATATACATTCCGAACTTTATCTCACTCCATTCCTGCCCACATACTCTATGCTATCCTCACTCTAGACTACTTGCTTTTTCCAAAACAAGTCCTATGCATTCTTGACTCTGCCTTTCTTCAATTCCACCCCCTTTCCATCACTCCAACTACTGAAATATTACCTTATTTCTAGGTCCAGTTCAAAGGTAATCACCTCCTTCATCATGATCATTATCATAATTATTCTCACTAATATGAATATAGTTCTTTGGTTTCATAGCCTCACAATAGCATCCCAAATCAAATAGTCCAAAAAGTATCTTTGCTTTTTATAGATGAAAAAACTGAAGCTCAGAGAAATAAGCTAAAACTTAAGGCTAGAAGAAGCTTTGGTATCCATGTAATTAAATCCATAACTTAAATGGAACACTTTATGACTTATTTGTAAGGTGGCCACTTAAACTCTGCTTAAAAACCTCATGCTGGGGCAATAGAGACCTCCCACCTCATACACCATTCCATTGTATGTTAGGACACTCCTAATTATCAAGAAGTCTATCCTCGGATCAAGTCCAAATCTAGCTAGCTTTTGCCCTCAAGGCTATCAGTCCAACAAATTAGCACATATTTATTATAAACCACTATGTGCCAGGGTCTATGCCAAATGTTAGGAATGCAAGGACAAAAATAAAATAAAATATAACATTTTGTCACTGAAGACAACATGAAACAATATTTTTGTAAATGAATTCATAGAGAACATATACAAAAATAGGATAACTTAGGCAGAGAGAACTTGAGAAATTGGAAGGATTAATAAAGTCTTCGTGTAGAACTGGAGATTTTTAATTTAGGCTCCATGGATAGATTTCAGAGAGTTCACAAACTGAGGTAAGAAAAATTACATCCTTACTTTCACTCCTTTTGTTTCCTTTGTAATCTATGTATTATTTTGTGCATTTGAAAACATTATCTTAAAGAGTCCATAACTTCCACCAGACTTCCAAATGGACCCATGACTCCTACCCCTCATGTTAAGAATCCTTGATATTGAAGTTGATGCTTGAACCAAGTCCAATCATTTTGGTGATGGAATAGTATTAGTATGAAAGGAATGCAGAACTGGAGGGATTCCATGTAAACTGGAACAACCATCAGGAAATGATGCAGAGTGAAAGTAGCAGAACCAGGAGAACATTGTACACAGAGACAGATACATTGTGGTACAATCAAATGTAATGGACTTCTCTACTAGCAGCAATGCAATGATCCAGGACAGTTCTGAGGGACTTATGAGAAAGAATGTATCCACAGCCAGAGGAAGAACTATGGGAGTAGAAATACAGAATAAATATCATATGACTGATCACATGATTTGATGGGGATAGGATTGGGGATGTTGACTTTAAATGGTCATTCTATTGCAAATATTAATAATATGGAAATATGTTTTGAACAATGATACATATAAAATCCAGTGGAATTGTTCATTGGCTCTGGGAGGGGGGAGGGAGGAGGGAAAGGGAAGAACATGAATCATGTAACCATGGAAAAATATTCTAAATTAATTAATTAAATAAAAATGAAATGAAATAACTTAAAAATAAAATATCATGGTTGTCCTACTTTGGAGAGCAGACTTGCCCAAGATCAAATAGTTTATAAATGGCAAAAGTGGGATTCCAATAGAGATCTAGCTCCCAGTTCAATGCTCTTTCCACTACCCAGTACTGCTTCCTTATGAAATCTCCCTTGATCCCTCCCCACTCCCATTCCCCCCCACATTCATTCCCCTCCAAAGAAGATGTCTCATTCCTTCTTTGGATCTTTTATATTGACTTTGCTTTCATTTCTCCTACTCTTTTCTCTTAGGAACTTGTTAACCAATTTCCAACCAATAAGCTCCATAGACACAGCCTCAAACTCATTGACAAAATGAAGCTTTTTATTATCTGTGGATTTCATTTATTGATGCCATGTTTGTTCCTCATTAGCATAGATACATGAGAGTTGACTGTAGAGTGAAGATTCCAGAAAATCAATCATTTGATAACAATAGATCTGACCTGTATTCTTATGTCAGCTCATAACTACTAGCTACAGATCATATCACTCCAATTAATTCTGTTTAATTCATTTCCATTCATCAAATGCTTATTAAATATTATTAAATATTTTCCTTGTGTAAGAGTGAGAACATAAGAGATCCACATCAAATCCCACTTAGCAGGAAAGCATCTTTATTTTTGTTCATTTTCTTATTCCTTTCCTCCTTATACTAAGGAAATTCTCAGGATGAAAGATAGATTGATAATTATAATCTCTAAAAAAGAAGAGGTAAAATTGTTGTGGTGGTGGTGGTCAATGTAGAAACCAAAAAAGATTTCTTAATTCACTAAAAATGTGAAATCATGGAAAAATCAATAGAATTGGAGTCAGAAACCCTGTGTTCAAGTTTTAATTTTATTATTACTTGATGATGTGACTGTGGGCTATTATAAATGGTGCCCTCTAGGACCTACATCACAGAGTAGGAGGGAGATACAAATGAAATTACTTATAGAAAGTGTATGTTTACTTTAAACAATTTATGTAAATGTTAGGTATCATAATTGCACTTTCCTTTGTTTTGTCTATATATTTTTTCAGGTCTTATCGAATATTAGATTGCAAATTTCCTGAAGGCAGGAATGGTATCTTAGTCATTATTCATCCCTACATCCCCCTCAAGGCCATCACATTTACTTGTCCAAGCATGGTGCTCAGTAAGTGCTGAAGACATGAATGAATCCATGATCCTTCAGAAGGTAGCATTACCTTTATAGGTGAGCATGGCTAAATTTCCCACGTCACCATTCTCAGTCTTATGCTTGGATACTCTATAATATAAATATGGGGAAAAGCCATGAGCCTGGTCATTGGTGTGCTATGGTAGTTTGCCCACTGGACACAGGTGGAGATGCTGCATATAAATAGATTGAGCCATAAGTATCAGAATTTTACTGAAAGATAGCCCAGAGATGTTTAGCTATGTTGCTAATTGCACCAGAGCAGCCTTCACCATCTCCTTAGGGTCAAGGATCTCTGTGTCTTGGGAATCTTTTCAGCATTAGTCAATTAGTCTAAACTCTGAGAAATTGACAATTTTTTAAGATGGGTAAGAGTTTGAGGAGATCACAGAAACACAGATTGAGAGCTGCAAAGGACCTTAGAGGGCATTTAGTCCAATCCCTAATCCCTAGTTTTACATATGAAGAAATTCCCTTCCTTCCTTCCTTCCTTCCTTCCTTCCTTCTTTCCTTCCTTCCTTCCTTCCTTCCTTCCTTCCTTCCTTCCTTCTTTCCTTCCTTCCTTCCTTCCTTCCATTCCTTTTTTCCTTTCCTGTCCTCCTTTCTTCCTTTCCTCATTCTTTTGTTCCTTCATTCATTCATACATTCATTCATTCTTTCCTTCCTTCCCTCCTTTCCTTTTCTTCCTTCTTTCCTTCCTTCCTTTCCTCTCCTCCTTTCTTCCTTTCTTCCTTTCCTCATTCCTTTGTTCCTTCATTCATTCGTACATTCATTCATTCTTTCCTTCCTTCCCTCCTTTCCTTTTCTTCCTTCTTTCCTTTCCTCTCCTCCTTCCTTCCTTCTAGTTAAACCTTTCCTTGTTAGATTCTAGGCTGTTTACTTCTGCCCTCTAACATTGATCCCAAGATCTTACATTCTCTCTTCCAAACTCTGCCAGAGCGGATGCATTTTCGTGAGGCAAGCCAATTCCAAAACACAGGGCTGTGTTATTAACACCTTATTAACAATATAAAACTGCCTCATTAATCCAGTTCCAGAGCTCATGTTGGGGGGCTACTTTGAGGTGCCAAGTGGGAAGGAGTAAGTTCATATATAAAACATCTGAAATGTAACTCAATTGCCACTTAAAAATTAGATTGTCACCAAGGATGACATGGGCAAACCTCTGAAACCATGCAGGCCTCAAGGGTGAGATATTGTCTGTCCCACCCCCCAATAAACAAATGAGGGTGATTGTTACAGATAGAAACATGTGCTGTGCTAATTTTTTAATGTTGTTATAGATCCATAAATGTCTAATGTAGTCAGTGTAGTCTTGAATATATATCATCCCAGTAGAGATGTCCCTATTTTTTTTAACATTTCTCCTTGGGCCTAGTTATTTGGTTGTAATTACTGCTAGAACTAATTTGATTTGAGATTTTAGATTTAACCAAAGATTTAAAACTCGACAACTAAATTAACTAAAAGATATTAAGAAAAGGGAGGCAATAATGAAGCTGGGCTGAACCTGGCATCAGGAGGATCAAGCTTCCAAGCCTCTTACCAACCATATGACCATGAGCAAACCACAGCATGAGCTTCTGTTTTCTCGTCCATGAAATGGAAATGGAGAGACAGGAGGTGACAAATACCAGATGGGTGACGTCACCATGATGGAAATAGACCAGGACTCTAGGAAGAGCAGTAACCCAAGATTGCTGGCTCTGTCTCCAGATCCATTTTTGTAGCTCTCATCCTTGGTATCCTTGTGGATTTATGGCTTGGGCCATAGTTCCTGAAGACCAGGAAATAATGCTGTTGCCACCAAGAATGTCCTTAGCTTGTAAAATGGTTCAATACTAGAAACAGACATTGCATTAAATAGGATGCATTATTATCTGCTTTGCTACTGTACTCTAAGGACCACAGGGTCTTCCCATCTGCCCTGCAGCTACCATGTCCTTTCTATTATGCTCTACCTCTACCTGTTATAATAGGCAATTAGGTGGTACAATGGATAGAACATTAGGCTAGGAGTTGAGAAGATCTGAGTTTAATTCCCGCCACAGACACTTATTGGCAGGGTGACCTTGAGTATATGACCATGCTGAGTCAGTCATTTAACCTCTGCCTGCCCCATTTTCCTGTTTTATAATATTAGGATACTAATAGCACCTACCTCCAAGAGTTGCTGTAAAGATGGAATGAAATAATATTGAAAGTGTTTGATAATCTCTAAAGTTAATAAATTCTAACTTTTATTATTAGCAATAGTTCTCAGTTCTGTCTACTATTCTACTTGTATTTCTAGTACTTTGCCCCTCGTATTTAGTAATTTCATGGGTTTTAAAAATGTTATTCACCATGTCACAAAATAGTAATAGTGAAGTTCATGTGAGATACCATATGGAAAGTATTATATGATGTAGAGTTGGAGGGAACCTTAGTGACTCTCTAGTATAACCTCATCTTTTATAGGTCTTATAGGTTAGGAATTTAAATGATTTATCCAAGATCAGATAACCTAGGTGGTAAGTGCCAGGATTTGAACCCAGGTCTTCCAACTCTAGAGCTCATGGCATTGCATACTTTGAAGTCATAGCCATTATGATTCTTGCTTCTGTGGTGTATTTTAGGTAACATTGCATCTTAGTTACCACCTTCTTATTAGTACTGTAAACTGTTTAACTCCATTATTTCTTTTGATTACTTTAAAGTATCTTAAATACCTTAACCACTGCTTGTATCATAAGTATCGTAAGTATTCTAGTTATCACTTTCCCATACAAGGATGTGATTTATTTAACCTCACTGATTTCCTTGAGTTTTTTCTGTTTACCTTCTCTTGAATGTCAAATTTGATATCAAATTTTCTTTTTAGTTTCAGTCTTTGTCAAAAATAACTGGAAGTCCTTTAGCTCATTAAATATCCACTTCTTCTCCTGGAGTATTATGCTCAATTTCCCCAGGTAGGTGATTTGGGGTTGTAGTCTTAGATCTTTTGCCTTGACGAATATCATATTTCATACCTTCTGATCCTTTAATATAGGAGCTACTGGGTCCTGTATAATCCCCTCTTAGTTCTACAATATTTGGCTTTTTTCCTGGCTGCTTGTACGATTTTCTCCTTGGGTGTTCTGGAATTTGGCTATAATAGTCCTGCAATTTTAAAATTTGGGATTTATTTCAGGAAATGATCAGTTTCTTTCAATTTCTATTTCCCTTCTCTCATTCAAGAACATCAGGGCAGCTTTCCCTGATTATTTCTTGTAATATGATGTCTAAATTCTTGTTTTTTTTATCATGGCTTCCAGGAAATCCAATGATTCTTTTCTTTTTTTTCCAGTTACATATAGAAACAGATATTGACAATTGTTTTCTAACATTTTAGGATTCGTATTTTTCCTTATCTCCCTTCCCCCCAACTTGAGGTGGCAAATAATCTGATATAAGTTATACCAGTGCTTTCACGCAATTTCCATATTGCTCATGCTATAACAAAAGACACATATCACACACACAATAAAAATCTCATAAATGAAATAAAGTGGAAAATGGTATGGAGCCTGCAATCAGACTCAACAATTCCTTCTTTGATTATGGATAGCATTTTTCATCATGGGTGCCTTGTAGGTATCTTGGGAACTTGTTTGACTGATAATAGTTTAGTCTATAACAAATGATCATTGTATAATATTTCTCTCATATATATTTTGCTCCTGTTTCTGCTTACTGCACTTTGCATCAGTTCATATATGTTTCTCCAGGTTTTTCTGAATTCATCCTCATTGTCATTTCTTATGGCACAATAGTATTACTCCATTACAGACATTTAACACAAGTGACAGCCCCTCAGTTTCTAATTCTTTGCCACTACAAAAAAAAAACTGCTAAAAATAGTTTCATACAGGTAGATCCTTTTTCCTTATCTTTGATCTCTTTGGGATACAGACCTAGTAGTAGTATTGCATGGGTCAAAGGGTAATGTATAGATTTATAACACTTTGAGCCTGGTTCCATATTGCACTCCAGAATGTTTGAATCAATTCACAATTCCACCAACAGTGTATTAGTGTCCCAATTTTCCTACGTCTACTCCAACATTTATCATTTTTTCTTTTTTGGTCATGTTAGCCAATCTGATAGGTGTGAAGAGGTATCTCAGAGTTGTTCTAATTTGTATTTCTCTAATCAGTAGTGATTTAGAGCATTTTTTCATATGATTATAAAGTTTTAATTTCTTCCTCTGAGAACTGCCACTTGTATCCTTTGACCATTTTCCATTTGGGAAATGTTTTGTATTCTTATAAATTTGATTCAATTCTCTATATATTTGAGAAATGAGACCTTTGTTAGAGACACTCACTAGAAGGTTTTTCCTTATGTATATTTATATAGAAAATATTTATATATTTCCTTACAAATTTTCCCCAAAATTCATTGTTTCCCTTCTAATTTTGGTTGCATTTGTTTTGTTTGTACACTTTTTTTACATTTAGCATATTCAAGATTATCCATTTCATTTCACATAATGTTCTCTATGTCTTGTTTGGTCATAAATTCTTCCCTTATCTGTAAGTCTGATAGGTAAACTTTTCTGTGTTTCCCAATTTGTTTATGGTGTCACAATTTCTTTCTAGATCAAGCATCCACTTTGACTTCATTCTGGCAAATCCAATTATTATTAAATTATCTCTCCTGAATCTTTGTTTCAAGTCAGTTGATTTTCCAGTAGGGATTTCAGATTTTCTTTTATTGTTTATTCTTTTGAATTTATTTATTTTTTGC
Organism: Monodelphis domestica; assembly: GCF_027887165.1. Classification (NCBI taxonomy): domain Eukaryota; kingdom Metazoa; phylum Chordata; class Mammalia; order Didelphimorphia; family Didelphidae; genus Monodelphis; species Monodelphis domestica. Next base: position 20,070,742 of record NC_077227.1, on the reverse strand, counting down.
TATCTTATGAAGTCCTTAGCTTCCATTTGTTTGATTCTAATTTGGGGGAACCTGCTTTCTTCTTTGAGGTTTTGTACTTCCTTTCTTAGGGAATTATTTTCCTGTTTGAGGTACTAGTTTTTTTTTTTTTCAGTAAGAGCTTGTTCTTTTCTAACATTTTCTTTTCTAATTTTTATTCTAAGTCTCTTATTATTTGCTTTTCTGTCACTTTTTTTGGAGCTCTTCCAGGAGTTTATTTTGGGTCTGGTATCCTTACACATTTTCCTTCGAGGCTTCACACATCCTCATTTTTGTATTGTTGTCCTCTTCTGAGCTTGAATTTTGGTCATCTCTCTTATTGATATATTTTTCTGATGTTGGGTTTTTTCTCTGTCTTCTTCTCATTCTAAGTTAAATTTTCCCTTTGATTTTGTCTATAGGCTGAAACTTATCTCCATTCCTGGGGTGGAAGAAATACTTTCCTGTGCTTATATTGTGCTTGGGGTTGGCTTAGCTGTTTCAGTCCCAGCCCGAACCCTGTGCAGAGGAGGACTGATTGACTTGCTGTGTGGAGGTCTGGGTTCAGTGTTGGGTTCTGCCCAATCCCACTGAGGCCAGGCTGTATTGGGCTGAGTTCCTCCCACTGCTGCCTGTTCTGTGTTGTGTTGGTTTCCACTCTTTTCCTGCTGAGGCTGGACTGAACCTGCCCTTTCCTCTGCCATTTGTACTATATCATGTCTGAATGCCACTAAGGCTTATTCAGTGCTTGCTCCTCAAACCCCAGTGAGGTGAGTCCTCGTTGCTTTCTTTCCATGTTGTTCTGTGTCAGAGCATTACTTCACTTCTTCTTCTGTTGCTTCTGTCACTCCAGGATTCATTTTGTGGCATTTTTGTTCTTCTGTGGTCATCTGAAGTGTGGTTGGTTGGTGGCCTCCAAGTGTTTCTTACTCCACCCTCTTGGTATCCAGAAGTCAACTCTATAACCATTCTGGAGGGCAATCTGAAACCATGCTAAAAGGACCATAAAACTGTGCCTGTCCTTGGTCCAGCAATACCACTGCTAGCTCTGAATCCCAAAGAGATTGAATAGAGGGAAAAGAACCTACTAGTACAAAAATATTTATAACAGTTCTTTTTATAGTGCCAACGAATTAGAAACTGAAAGGGTGTCAGTTAGGGAATGTCTGAACAAGTTGTTGTATTTAGTTGTACTGCAATACTATTATAGCACCATAAGAAATGACCAACAGGATGATCACAAAACAGAACCTGGAAAGACTAATATGAAATGATTAAAAGTGAAGTGAATAGAACCACAACATTATACACAACAACAGCAATAATGTCAATGATCAGCTGTGACTGGCTTCACTATTATGAGCGATGCAAGGATGCAGGACCAGCCCAAGGGATTCATGATGAAAAGACTATCCACCGCCATAGAAGGAACGGATGGAGTCTGAATGCAGACTGAAGCATGCCATTCTTCCTTTCATTTCCTCTATTAATTTTACTTGGTGTAAGAAACAGATATCTTCTTTCACAAATGATGAACATAAAATATGTGTAAAGATTAAAATTAATATACAGTAACTGAATATTATATTTTATAAAGTTTTATTAATAATAGCAAAAGCAAAAGAACTGCCTGAATTCTGCCCGGTTGCAGGTCAAAAAGAGCACATGGGGGGAGCATACATCCACTTAAATACCAATAACGTGATCTCGCCAACAAGGAGACACAGGAGAGATGATAGGGAATTTTGGGAAATACTAAGGACTTCTGGAGAATGAAGTCAAAGGTTCAAAATCTCCATTTATACATATGATAACGTGTACAACCTGTATTACCTGCTGCCTTGGGAAAGGAGGGGATAAGAAGGTGACAGAGGACATGGATTGCAAAATGTCAGAAAACTATTATTAAAATTGAGTGACATGCAAAAAAATAAAAATTGGTAACACTCATTTTCCATCATTTGTAAACAACAGGGTCAAAGGACTCAGTGACCCCTCAGTTTGCTATCATATCTGCCTCCCTCTTTTTAGTTCTTCTGATTATGTGCTATTAGCTGGATGAGAGCAGCTCACTCAAGTCACACTCAGAATTGTTCATTACCACAAGTTCAGGGTCATTCTGGGCAGACAGATTGAGTGATGTCCCAGAGGGAAAAGTTCTAAACAGTGTCTGGTTCAATATCTTTATTGATGGCTTAGATGAAGAAACTGAGAACATACTCATCAGATATCAGGAGTGGCTGAGACTCTGGAAGAAAGGAATACGATTCAATATGACCTTGGTCAAATTAGAACTTGGAAGTTAGGACTTCGAATCTTGGTTGTGGATGTGGCAATGCTTTCTCTCTTTTTATCTGGGCATCTATTGGGTTTTCACTCAGTGTTTCAGCAGTTTTTGTATTATCTTCCAATTCTCTGTTTTTTTCCTTGGGCAACATATCTCTCTCTGAACCTCCTCCCCTCCCTGCTCCCCAAGCCCCCTCCCCATCTGATGATTATCTCCTATGCTTCCCTATTCTAGAGAAGACAAGACCCTCGGTTCCCACATATCCCTTGTTAAATTGACTCCTCTTTTGTATAACTGGCATACTCTGACAGAGACTCACAGCATCCTCAGACATGGGCATCTCCTTAGTGTGAAACTGGCCCCACATGGCCCCCCCCCAAAAAAAAAACCAGAATAAAATTCAATAGGGACATATTCAGACATGTGCAATAAGGACCTAATTGGTCCATCATGAGGAAGATTATAATAGTAATAACAATAAAATAATCACACAGATGTAGATACACTATTTTTAACCCTTACCTTCTGACTTAGAATCAATATTAATTCCTAAGCAGAAGAACGGCAAGGGGGAGACAATTGGGGTTAAGCAACTTGTCCATGGACACCCCCCTAGGAAGCATCTCTGGTTGGATTTGAACCCAGGACCTCCCAACTCTAATCCTGGAGCTCTATCCACTGCATCATTTAGCTGCCCCAGTAGGCTAGACTCCAAAGACACGATTTATCCATTTTAGCATTGTTTTGGGGCTGGGTATTGAGAACCACTACGGCAACTGACATGATGGGGATGAGTTAAGGACTACAAAACAAATGCTTACAAATGCCAAATGCAGGGTGGCTATCAAGTCATTGCATAACTAGACCCTTGAAAAACTTCAGATGTGCCCATGACAGAAATGGCACGTAAGAGGGAAATTCTTCAAGTTTTGAAAGAATGTGTGTTTTCTGTATCAGGCAAGTTCATGATGGTTTCCTTCTTAAGGAACATGAAAACTGTTTTCAAAGAGTTGAAAAATGTGGCATGAGTTTCAGCAGCCAGGCTGAAAGTTAACAAAGGTAAACCCAATTCTTTTCAAAGCTTTACGATTTCAGCTTTTCTATGCCATTTACAGAGCAGCCCTATCACAGGGAAGCCTAAAGTTATCGAGGCTGAAAGTCACAGATGGACTCTACGATCAGCCAATATTAACTAAACTTCATCAGAGTGACTGGGTCAAAGTTTGGCCACTGCACTTTTTAAGAGATACGAAGGAGAAATAATGAACTATAAATATGTGGGGCAACTAGAAATGTGTCCTTGGGGGCTGAACTACAAGGAGCACTGATGGCCATCCCCTCCAACAATATAGAATGACTAAATTGAGCACTTTGTGTGCCAGGGCTGGCAGTGGTGCCTCCATCCACTAATGCAGAGGTTCTTGACCTTTTTTGTATCATGGGCTCTTTTGTCAGGCTGGAGAAGCCCATGAATCCTGTCTTAGAATAACATTTTACACTCATAAGACAAAATAATAGGTTTGAAAAGGAAAACAATTATATTAAAATGCAATTATCCTTTTTTTTAATAGAAGTTCACAGACAAGGTTAAGAACCCAAGCACTTATGTGAGGGCCATTGAGTCATAAAGAAATATATTCAAATCCCACCTCACATAATGACTGCCTATGTGACCCTGGGCAAGTCAGTTAAGCTCTCCGTGCCTCAGTTTCCTCATCTGCAAAATAAGGGAGACGAACTTGGTTTCTAAGATCTCTTTCAGCTTGATTGATGCTACTGTCATGCTGTAGAATGTCAGGAGGCTCATCAATAACCCCATGCCTTTCTTGCTGGTACTCCTTGATCAGAGGAAGACACAAGAAACACTAAATCATAGAAGGACAGGACAGAGGCTTTTGTTTTTGAGAATTGCTTTGATACTGTGGAACACAGCATGTCAGAGCCTGCATGGTACAGTGAGAAGAATGTTGATTTTTAGTCAGAGGGTGGGAGTTCAAATTCTGCCAGGGTAACCATGGGTAAGTCAGAAAGTCTCAGTTTTATCATCTTTAAAATGGGAGTTGGACCAGATGTTGTGTAAGGTTCCTTACAACTGCAAATCTGAGATGTCCCTATGAATTAACTCAAAGAAAAGGCTGCCAGGTGGCTAAAGTTTTTCCAGTCTTTTATATTCCAGGTGAGCTTCATTTTACAAAAGTGAAAACTGAGGTGTAGATGATTAAGTGACTTTCCCAAGATCACACAACTGAAATAGAGTAAAAGGGAGCTTCAGACCCATCTCCTATGACCCTAAATCCAGCATTGCTTCGACTATACTACCCTTACTCTGGGGGTGATAAACCTAGAGAAGAGAAGGCTGAGATGCCATATTGTTTTTCAAGTAAATGAAAATCCTTTCTGAGAAGGATGAGAACTTGCTCAAAAGGAAATTGACATGAAATTGATATAAATATGGATTGGATTTTCAATCAGAGGATCCCAGAAATGACAGATGAATAAGTCTCATATTAACTTAAATGAAAGCATGGATGGCAAGTTGATCAAGTTTGCAGATGGCACATAGCCAGGAGTGATAGCTAATAGGTAGAATGAGAGAACACAGATTTCTTTTCCTAGAATTTCTAGACTGGCAGACAAAGGAAATGCAATGGAAGCAATGTATCTGGGGTTTAACACAATCTTTGAGGATGTTCTGATGCACAAGGTGGAGGGACAAGGATTGAGTAGGAGATGGAATCACAGCTGGCTGAATGAGCATACTCCAAAAGAGTGGCCAGTCCTTTGATGATGACTTTGGGAGAGTTCTGCAGGGAAAGATGTAAGCCCCTGACCTCATTCCTGCCCTGTTTAATATTTCTGACTTGAGTGAAGGCAGAAAAGGCACACTGATGAGGTTTACAGATGACACAAAAGCTGAAAGAGGTAGCCCACATGGCATATGGCAGAATCAGGGTCCAAAATAATCTTGATAACCTGGAATAAAAGGGAATATCAAATAGCCCAGAATTTAATAGAAAAAAAAACTTTTATACTGATAAAGATAATTATTTTTGCTAAGTGCAGATTGGTGAGATGTGACTTAATGGCAGTACATAAGGAAAATACTTGGGGAGTTTAGTAGATTAAAATATTAATATGAATCACCAGAGGATCAAAAAAAACCTAATGCAATCTGGGACTACATTTAGAGAAATGTAATGTCCTGATGAAGAAGATGAAATGCCAGTGTGGTCTCTCCTGCTCAGAGCACACATAGAGCATTATTTTCAGTTCTGGGGAGCACACCTAAAGGAAGACATTGAGAAAATAAAGTGACCAAGATAATATTAATGACTAAAATAGAAGGTTTTTAACTTAATGTACTTTTCTCCCCTTTTTTATTTTTAGATTTTCTCTTATTATATGAACTTGGTTAGCATTAACAAGCATGAACATTTTCCCATTTAAAGAACATTAAAAGAGGATCGTATAAATTATGAATTTCCATTACTTATAGATTTTTTAAATATATAGATTTTGAATTTAACATGGTACTTCCAACACTCCTTTGTTTCTCTGGGTCCCATTCTGCATTGTCTTTTGCTCTCTTATTTGTATTTTTAAATGATTCATCAATGTTCTTTTCTATCTTTCTGTTTTGATATATCATTAACCTTACTTCTTTTCAAAATCCTCTTATTCAATAAGAAACTAATCATCTTTTTTTTAATTCCTTTTCCTCTCACCCCTCTTCCTTTCCCAAGAAGGCAGGCAAAAATGCTTTTAAATTCATTTTAAGCATCACAACTCATGCATGCACCAGGAGGTAGGAGGGACTATTGTTACCATAATTATTATCTCCATTTTACAAATAAGAAAACTGAGGCTAAAAGAGGTAAAAATGACCATCTGAGGCACGTTTGAAACTCAGATTTTCCTGACCCCAAGTCCCCAAACTCTATCCATTATGGCACCAAGGAAACTTTTTAAACTTAACCCTTGAAGAACTCTACAAATATGAGTTATGATCTTCTTCTTCCTCTTCTTCTTCGTCATCGTCATGGTATTATAGAAAGAATTCTTGTATCAGGTGAGAACTTGGGCATGTAAAGTCCCTTCTAATACTCAAAGCTTGTTATTCTAAGATTTAAAATATTACAGTGGGCTACTACAATGAGCTAAGTAACAGGCTGAAATTTGATGGGAATAAAGCTGGTGTTCTATATTTAGGCTCAGCGTATTTGAAGAGAAATCTAATTTCCCCTAAGTCTTCTCTTCTCCAAACTCAACACTCTCAAAAATGCCTTCCTCTGTTCCCTAGATGACATCTTTTCCAGGTTCTGACTGGTCTGGTCACTGTCATCTGGACGCATGCCAGTGTGCCACGGTTCTGTCTGGTACTGATGTAGATCGATAGAAAAGGCAAGCTCAGAAATCAATGAATAGTCCAACTTTTTGCCTGGGGAATACCTGAAAGGAGTCGAATGATAAATAGTTGAAGCCAGATTGTGGATGGATGGACCAACTTCATTGATTAGACACCAAGGATCCATTTGAGGTCAGTGACCAGAGTAGTAGCAAGCCAGAATTTCTATTAGGAAAATTCTGGTGGTGGTTGTGTGGAAGATGGATTGGAAATATAGACTGGAAGAACCTGGAGGAAGCTAAGGAGCAACAGATAGAGTGGAAAGTTAACATGAATCTGTACCCCTTTTTGGCACCCCCAAACCACCTTTTGACTTTAAAGGAAAGAAAGGTTTGTCCTTTGGACTGAAGCTACTAACTTCTTTCTCCTTCTTTCTGTCTTGCTGAAGCAAAGTGGAGAAAAGCTCTTTGTTTAGCTGTAAACAAGCCTCTTGGGTGATGAAGTAACTAAATGAGTTAGGCAGAGCCTAATGTGGAAAAAAAGTGCACGTATGCTACACGGCCTTTCTAAGCATCTCAGCATCTGGAAGACGTGCCTCTTGTCTGGACCGAGGTTGGAGTCCTCCAGTCAAAGAGCATAAATGGATGGAATCCCAGACTTAAAAGGCACATGTGCTAGCTTGAGGAGAAGGCATATAAGAGAGCAGCTGGCCACACACGGCTAGTGCTTTTTCTTTCTCCAGCCTGCTTTTTGTTATTTGATTAATAATTAGAAATTAAGATACACCCTGTAGAGAATTTTAATCATAACAATTGAGGGCTGTACATGGAGTCAGGAAGACCTACGTCCAAATCAGGCTCTAGATGTTTACTATCTGTATGAGTATGAGCAATTCACTTAATGCCTTATTGCCTCAGTTTCCTCATTTGTAAAATAAGGGTTAATAATACCACCGGCCCCCTCTTGAAGTTGTGAAAATCTATTAACATAATATTTATAAAAATACTTAGCACAGTGCCTGGAACATAGTAGGTGCTTAATAATTACCAGCTTTTAAAAAAAATCAGGGGGAAAAGTTGGGAGGCTATGAAACTAGTCTATTAAAGGTGGCCATGAGAATGTAAAGAGGAGACAAATAAAAGATACACCAGTTTCAAGCTTGGGTAACTGGGGCAAAGATAGTGTCATTAATAGGAAAAGGAAAAAGTGGTATAAGGGGAAGTTTTAAATAAAAAATATTGAGCCTGATTTTGAACATGATAAATTTGGAGTGTTGGTAGGATACAGGGTGGAGAGTGAAGGTCTTGCAGACAGATGGAAATACAGATCCAGAAATAAAGACTTGGGAGTCACCCACACAAAAATGTTATTTGAAATCAGCACTATGAACTAAAGAGGGACTTTGGCTGATGGTTGAGGGAAGTCAGGGAAATCAGAAGGCAGAGATGGGGAGAGAGACAATTCTGGGCATAGGGGGCCAGTTAAGGCCAGATAAAAAGATAAGAGTGTTGGGTTCCAGAAACAGTCAGAAAGCCAGTGTCACTGAGCTGCAGAATGTGTGGAGGGGCTAAAGTGTATGATAATTTGGAGGGGAAAGAAGGAGCCAAGCTAAGAAGGGCTTTAAAACCCAAATAGAGGATCCCATTTTTGTCAAAGAATCTGGAAGAAGGGTTTAGGAAACCATGTCGATTATTGCAGAGTTCCAGGGAGAGGAGGAGGGCTAAGAAGATGCCCCTGGGTCTGCTATTGAGGAGACAAGTGGGAACCTTTGAGAGAGCAATTTCTGTGGAGTGCTAAGGATCAAAGCCAGGTTTCAAGGGAGGGAAGCATGAGTAGGTGGTTAGTGAGGGTAGGCAGTGAAAGGAGACTATTCTTTCTAGAGACTTGGCAGCAAAGGGGAAGCAAGAGTTGAGATCGGATCTGGAAGGGCTAGAAGGGCCAAGAGGAGGATTTCTTTGTTCATTTTTAGGTAAAGCAGACTTTAGAAATGTCTAAATATTAAAGCCTATCTAAAATGGTTAAGAGATACAATCCCTATTCCTTGAATCCAATATGACAGCAAATATTTACCCAGTACAATGCCAGGCACCAAACTTGGACTACAAGCATACAAACACACAAATAGAACCATCCCTGCACTCAAAGAACTCTACTGGGAGAGAGGAGGATACAACTAGAAGAGGAAATGCTTCAGGTATGAGCTCTGATTTGGAAAAAAACCATTGATTATGTTAAGTGTCTGTTCTAGATGAAGCATTGATGAATTGAAGATAATTCAAACAATGAGGATTTTGCTACTTACTGTGGTAGAGAGAACATATTTCAAACACGGTGGACCATTACACAGGACTGGGGCCAATTTGACGACAAGCACATAGGTGGTATCAGAGGCATAAGAGTGGGATCTAACCCTAACCCTAAATTCATGCAGAATTGGCAGCCAGGTGACACAGTGGATAGAATACTAGGACTGCAGTTAGGAAGACATGAGTCCAAATCCAGGCTCAGACACTTGCCAGTTGTGTGACCCTGGACAAGTCACTTAACCCTATTTACCTTGGTTTCCTTACCAGATGTCAGCTAGTAAATAAGACAATTAGTCCAATTTCAAAAAAATGCTCAATAACAATGACATGTCAGCTTGAAAGGAAGTCTTCAAGGCTATGCTCTAGGGGTCTCTACTTAGCTCAGAACTAGGTTACACATCCATCAATGATGAAAAAAAAAAGGCATGACCTAAAGCTAGGATGGATAACTCGTACTGGAAGATAGAGTCAGAGTCCAAAAAAATATTGACAGGCTAACATGATACTGTGATCCTAAAAACACTGGACAGAATCTAATAAAATGAAATATAATTGGTGTCCAAGGGGAGGCTAGATGGTACATTGTATAAAGAGTTCAATCTGGATTCAGGAAGATGAGTTCAAATCTTGCCTCAGTTTCCTCATCTATAAAATGAGTTGGAGAAGGAAATGGTAAACCAGCCAGCATCTTTGCCAAGAAAACTCCAAATGGGGTCTGAAAGACTTAAACACAAGTGAAATGACTCAACAATAATGATAAAGAGGGGAACCAATTTGTGGAGGATTTTAAATGTTGAACAAAAGCTTATCTTTTATTTCATAAGCACCAAAGAAGGATTTAATATTTTTGAAGGGAGGAAGGAACTCTCTACAACTCTCTACATTCTACAAGAAGTTTAGAGTTTGTTGCATTATAATATTCCTTCCAACTCTAAGATCCCACAACTCTTTCTGGGTGAAAAAAACCCAAACAACTAGTGCATTGCTTATGTTTGAAAATCTCCATGTCTGGAGAGCTTTAGCAAAAGAGTTTTTTAAGTCTGGTTTATAATGTAATTTCATATCATTTTAGAGCTCTAAGGGCCCTTAGAGATCATCTAGACTTACATAGCCTTAGACATTGTATGTTATCCTGGCCAACTCTCATTTTATAGTTATGGAATTTGAGGTCTAGAATTTAAGTAATTTGTCTAAGGTCATGCAGCACACTAGAATCCAGGTCTCCTGATTCCTGCTACAGTACTTTATTATTCTATGTAATCTCACTTGATTGTTCTGGTATTCAACTGTACTTTTTAATCACACAATATGGAATTTTAATTGGTTTATCTAAAGCATTTCACCCATAAAAGAAGATATATTATCTTGTATTTCAAAGGACATTTCGGATTTGCAGGGTGTCGCATAAATTAAACATGGAAAAAATGGTCCACAAAACGATGTGATGAGATCTCTGGAGAGTTCATTGTCCTTTGGAGTGATTTTTATTATAGGAAAATTCATCCTGTGTTTCATTGGCAAAGAACCAGTGGCTTGTTGACTAGAGACTGGTTTTGTAAAACCTGTTGATCTGGTCAATATTGAGCAGGCAGAGAGAGGCTAAATCTCTGTTAAATCAGTTGTACGTGATGTTAAATTGGCCAAATAAATGTTCCTTTGCAAAATGGTGAGTACCATGGTAAGTCTTTGGAAATTTATGAGGCTGATGTAGAATCTTGAAGACTAGGGAATATTTATGAATAAGCAAAATTTGGCAAGCATCATTATAATCTGAAAAGAATGGGTCTTTTCCTAACCTAGTGACTACTCAGAGAACTATTATAATTGCTTTAATAACAGATTCTCTCTAGAGAAATGGATTTTACTTTTCCCCCTTGCTGGTTAATGCTTAAGAATCAGGTATTACTGGGTCAGAAGTTATATATACACTGAGGTGTAACTCAAACAAAGTGAGGGGAATATGTATTGATAATTTGTGAGAATTCCCTTGGGTTGAGGTTGTCCAACTTGAGGCTCATCTACAGTCATTGTCAGAAGACATCCCAGTCCTGCCCTGACTCCTCTGAGTACTCCCAAGTTATTGATTATGGCAAATGAGAGAAGAAGACTGACAACTAAAGGCTGGAAGCAGAAACTTCACAATGTTGCCCATTGATTTGGCGAGGTAGCACTGTGATACATACAGCCATTATCATTCCAGGCAGAAAATTTCCAGTAAGCCAGCAGTGTAAGTCAAGGAGGTTGGAGGAGGAGAATGGAAATGAATTGCTAAATGAGCTTCACTAGAGGCTGAGCTCCAGGTCATCTTCCACTTAGCTCATTGTTTAACCTATTTGCTCTTTTAAATTCATGCAATTATGTGAGCTTCAAGGGTTCCACCTAGACTCTGTTTCCTGAAAGCTCTTCTGCCATTCTTAGAGCTGCTCTTCTGTGCAAACAGAAACATTCCGAAGATCCACAGAAGTGTACAGATGACACCTCAGATCAAGATCTTCTACATGAGGAGAAGCCTGCAAGCAAGACCATTTCATTGACTGAGTGCCCTTGGTGACGGAACGCTAGGGATCAGTCAGAGCTAGTTGAGAGACTGGCTTGCTAATGAGATGAGTGGGAGCTGGGTTCTGGCCCCCAAAAGGTGGCCCAGAAGCCAAGTCCCAAGGAAGTGACTGAGGGAGCAGGAACTGCTGGGCCTTGGAAGTTCATATGTCAAAGATCCCAGCAGTAGGTACCAGATAACTTAGGGGCCTGAGCAGAAACTGCTGGACCTTGGAAGTTAATATGTCAAAGGTCCCAGCAGCAGTAGGTCCCAGATAAAGAGCTTAGGGACCATAAATGTTGGCAAACATTCCAACAATGGTATGTACCAGATAGGGACTGGGAGGCCATGCATGCTGGAGGGCATATATATCCCAGCATCCTCAGACTACAATTAGAACTCTATGGTGGGGCTCCCCTGGTGTGTGCTGCTGGTGCACACCAGTTCAATAAGTGACTCTCTTGCTAATTGCATTGTCTATTGTTCTTCCATGGTGGTGGGTGAAAACCTGGACCCTAACAGTGACTTTCTCCTTCTTGCCCACTTTCCCATTCTCCCCTCTATTTCTGAGCTTTTGGCTAGAGTATTTCCATCCCTAGAGTGCATTTCTTCTTGGCCCAGATTCTTACAACCCTCAGTTTTCTTCAGAGTTTACCTCAAATGCCATCTCCTGCATGATGCCTTGTCAAAGCTTCCCTATGCCCCCCATTTTACTTTTGATTTGCATGTGTTTTTGTATTCACTTGTCTGTGTATGCATTGTGTTACCCAGGAGAATGTAAGTCTCTTAAACATAGGTATGGTTTCTTCTTTTTCTTCCTTGTCTTTGTATCCCTTAGACTTACATGGTACCTGAACAAAGCAGGTCTCAACGCATATAGATTTAATAAAGATTTTTGTGGAATGGGTAAACCCACCCTACTTCCAGTCTTCTTTTCCTTTTGACCACACAATTCCCAGGACTTGCAAAATAAGGGAAAATAGAGACAGGCAGTCACTATACTAAAATGTTTCTATGAACAATGAACAAGAAATTCTGAGAAGAAAAGATGACTGTCCTATGCTTCTTCAATATTTCAATCAATCAATCATAGTCCTTTTAGCTTCAGCCCACCCACACTTTCTTGTCCTGTACAATTCTTATCCTCCTATTCTAATAGACATCAAGGATCTGTCCAATGTACTGGAGTAGTACTTCTCCAAGGTCTATAGCCACACATGGAACACCTAATCACACTCTCAGCCTGAGGATGTTTCTTCAGAGAGTACACATTTGAAAAGTGTACACAAAATAAAAATTGACTTGACTAAACATCCTTCATCTTCTTCTCTCATCCCTACTACCACTACCACCACTATCATTGTGATCATGACCCTCATCACAATCATCATCTCTTTACTTCCAATTTAAAGAAATATAAGTCAAAGGGAAAAAGAGGTGTAGGTCAAAAACAAAAGGAGATAAGACTAGAACAAGAAGTGGATTTAGAAGGAAGAAAAGGATGGACAGGATGAATGAATAAAAATTATTTATAAAGTGCTTATTATCAGCCAATCACCACACTAAGTATGGTAGAGGGGAAGTCATTGCAAAGGCATAGTAGATGGAGAGTCATGTATGAGAGACAACAAATAGTGTCATGACTGCATCTCCATCCCTTTGGCTCACATCAGTCCCCTAAAACTCTGTTTTAGGAGATTTTATTGTTACTTCTTCTTTTAATCACAAATGGCTTAGATCTTCCTGCTAATTTAGGTACTAGGTCATCACATGACTAAAGCTAGTTTGGGTCTCTTGGGATTTCTGTCCTTAGTCTCCTCCCCACAAAATGGGAGGAATTTATTACCTTCATACTTCAAACTATTCATCTTCTTGATGCAGGCAGTGTGGACCATAACTCATGAACAAGTTCTTACCCTGAGTGACTTTTGTCTACTTGGTTTTTTTTAATCCTTTCCCAAATGTACATCTCTCTAATGATATTTTCCCATACAATTCCTTGTTGGTAATGTGCTAAAAACTACTGTTGTCCACCATATTTTTCTCCATTCCACTGCCAAATAACCAACTACAAATCATATAAGATTTGAACTCATTATTTACTTATCCATATGAAGTTGTATTACAGAGAAATAAATTCATCTCTCAGACCCATCCCAATTCCATATAACACTAAAAGCTTGTTTATTATTTTTCTTTATGATCATCACTTCCTTCCCAAGGAACACCAAATGCCTCTAGACTGCCTGTCAGTTAATTCTCAGAATTATTGGAAGCAAATTTCTTTCTGATGTTGCCTTTTTAACATCAACTCTCAGTGACCTGGAGGTCAAATACCACTGAGTAAATTCAGGTATAGATAAACCCTCAGAGAAAGGAAGTTAAAGAAGCAAGGAACCAATGAGACAGGAAACTGATTCCAGGCACAACCCCCCTTCCTGAGATGTGATCTGTGAGAGTTAGTGGGTGGAGAAAAGAACTTATAAAGTCAAACCAGAAGCCTGTGTTGGTCTTCTGAGGGGAGTGTAGAGAGCAGAAGGAACCCTTGTTGGGGTTTAGCTACAGCCCCATCATGGTAGTCAATAGATTAGAAAGCTAAGTATCTCTCTACCTCTCTCCTGCTTTTCCCTCCCTTTACTACTACTACTACTACTACTACTACTACTACTACTACTACTACTACTACTATTACTTTGATTTAATACAGTTATTAAGCTGCTATCAGCCTCATAATTTTAATTATTACAGAACCAATGACACAAGTTGATAAGAACAAATGGGAAATGAAGACACTGGGAGGTGAGTGGAAGCACTCAAGATGTCTTAAATGGAAACAGAAATTAGACTTCCTTCTAGACACAGACCTCCTACAAGGGCTTTTGAATAGAGCAACCTACTACTATTTTTACTTTGAAACATTTTTAGGTGCTAATTAATCACCCCCAAAGATTTGCTTTTATATGCCTGATGCCACCCTGGGAGTCTTAGACCTTTGTGGGTCTACACTAGAAAAGCTATAATTGGGAAAGTCTGTTATACTGTTGGCTATAGGCAAACATCAAGTTATCATGGAGTGGGTATGTGGCCTTTGACATAACATATTGAGAGACTCACGGGTTGGGGAGTAAGGAAAGGTGAGAGTGGGGGCCAAAAATGCAACCTCAGTTGTGTAAGATCAGATGGAGCCAGAAGCAGAAGGTCCATGTTTGGATCACAATCAGAAGCACTCACATCTTCATGGTGGTTGTTATCTCCTTCATTGTCAAAGAGGACTAATCACAATGTTGGGAATGTAAGGGTCAGAGTACAGCTTTGCTCAACTAAATCTAAACAATGCCAAACTAAAGGCTTCTATTAAAGAATAAAAGAGGAGGTTTACACACCCCACAGAATTCAAGCCAATTGTCATACTCAGTATCTTTCAGGGTTATCAGTATGGGTTTTATGCCAAGGTCTTTCCTTCCTGCTTTCTCAGATCCTGCCTTCCTAGACAGCAAACTGACTGAAGACAACCAACTGAATTGTAAGAACAGATCTTGGTCTTTTCTAAGTAGCTGGCAGATTCCAGTGGGCAGTTACTATTTTAAAAGGGTAATTAATTAACATACAGAATATTCACAAAACAGCCCAAAACAAGAGAATAGATACAGCTTTAGACTGTTTTCTGAATAGTCTATATGTTAATTAGTTTTTTTTAAATCACACCTGAACTGACAAAGTTCAAGATGTTTTCTAAGTATTTTTTTAAGGAATCTGTTCACATTTATAGTACAGTTTTCAGCTGACAAAGTGTTCGCTCATGATAAAGTTGTGAGTTAGTTACTGCAAGTATTGCTACCTTCCATTTTCTAGATGAAGAAACTAAGATTGGAAGAACTGTAGACCTTTAGGATGACACCATATGTGCATGCTCCATTTGAGGGAAGATCTTAGAGAAAATACAATGTAGTGGTCCCCATCTCCAGTTGTGGAAATGCCTCCCCATAGAATGTCCTCTTTTTGTGTGTAAGTATTCCTGCTTCGTTAAAGCCTTGGGTGATCTCCAAATGGGAAGTCTCTACCCAGGCTGGCTGAGGAGCCTGGCAGGAGTCCCTGAAGAGTATCCATGAAGATACACAGTATGGTTCCAGGTCTAGTAACCCAAGGAGCTTTGAGATAGAATTAACTCTCCCTTTGTCTATTTTTAGTTAATCAAATCAAGAACTTAAAGTACCCCTACTTAGTAGCTAACTAACCATTAAGTAAGAAAGTTCACAAGTCACTTACTGGAGAAAGCTCACACCTCCAAAGGGCACTGCCCTCTCCTGGGCAGTGATAGACAAATTGGGAGGCTGTGATTGGTTTCTACGAAGAGGGAAAGAGACAGGAAATGACATGGAAAAGGGGGTATAAAAGAAGAAACCAGCATGGTCTGGGGTTCCTGCTTTCCTTGGTTTTTGGAGAGAATGGTTCCTTGGACACCATTCCTGCCTTGGTTTTTGGAAAAACTCTTCCCCTGAATTCTGCATCAGTAAGTAGAGCTGAAGAGACATGCTTTTCCTAGTAGTCATTCTGCATTGGTGGAACTCTGGCTAAAGACAACAGCAGGACTTCTGGATGGGGACCAGGAAATCCACTGGGAGATGAGGACTTGAGGAAGCCCCTGCTGGGGACTGAGCTGGACTTCACTGGAGCAACACTTAGGCCTGGTAGGCTAGAGGAGGCTTTGTTTCCTTCCTATATTTCCCACTTTCACTCTCTCTACTTTGTTGTAAATAAAAGCTGCTAACAGTCATTTTGACTTAGGGGCTAATATTTTATTAACAGCGACCACAATATTATTTTTTAACACTCATATTGAGTCAAAATCTAACTCTAATTGTTACAGAGCCCACTCTTATACAACTATGTTGCTGGAGTTGTATTTTTTTCAGTATATCCAACTCTTTGTGACCCTATTTTGGGGTTTTCTTGGCATGAATACTGGAATGGTTTGCCATTTTGTTCTTGAGACCATTTTTCTATATAAGGAACTGAGGTAAATGAGATTGAGTGACTTGCCCAGGGTCACACAGCTAACAAGTACCAGAGATCAGATTTGAACTCAGGAAGATGAGTATTCCTGATACTCTATCCACTGTGCCTCAGGGGCTGTGTAATGGAATTTAGTTGAAGAAATTGAGTTTGGGGAAGTAGCCCCTGATCATCACAAGTTTTTCTTTAAAAAAAAAATAACAATGTTCAAGATCAATTGAATGTAATTCAATAAACATTTATTAAATATCTACTGTGTTCCAGGAACTATGCTACATGCCAGGGCTATAAAGGCAAAAAAAAATGAATCAATCCTTCCCTCAAGGAGCTTGAATTCTATAAGAGCAACGTAAGAAAATTCAGAGAAGAAATCTTGGAAGAAATATATACAGTCTGTGGAGTGAGGAGCAAGTAGAACTTGGGTTTTTCATTCCAAAGTTTTCTACTCTCTTTAAACTGATGCCACTTCAGAAGTCCTGAGGAGTACATTTTAAAAAAGCAATGACTTTTGGAGCCTATTCTAGAAAAGGAAAATAAACAGATTCCACTCCAGTTCATTTATTGTCCCACCTCCCATCCTTGATGTCTTAATTAGACAAACCCATAAGCCTTACTTTCCAGAAGCACAAACCCTCTTTAGAAATCATGATTTTTCTCCTTGAGTCTTGTTCTAAGGAACTTCTGTATCTCTGTCAAGAGCATCAGCATCCTTCCATTCTCCCTAGTTCCAAACTTCAGGGTCACTCTCCCTCGCCCACTCCACAGCTGTGAAAAATTGCCAGATGTGTCCACTTATACCTCCACATCATCACTCACACCCAGCCCTGTCTCTCTACTCAGATCAGATCCTCTCTACTTCTTGTTAGGACGATGACAACAGCCTCCTAATTGATCTTCTTGCTTCAAACTTATTCCTTATCCCACTCTATCCTCTACACAGTTGGCAAAGCAATTTTCCCAAGTCTGAACATGTGATACGCCACACACATACCATCTACCCACACACAATAAACACCAACAGTTCCCTGTTATCTGTTGGGTTTTTAAAGCCTTTCACACTCTGTTCTCATCCTACCTTTCCATTCTTGACTATTTTCCAAATGAGTCTAGCCAAATGGACCTTCTTGAGGTTCCTCACACACAGCACTTTTTTGTGTCTTTGCACTGACAATTCCCCCTTCTGGGAATAGTCTCCCTTCACACCTCTGCCTCACAGGAGCCCTAATTCCCTTCAAGACTCTTCTCAAATAGCCCTTCCTATGTGAACCTTACCTGGCTCTTCCAGCTGCTGGAACCCTCCCTCCAGGCATTCACTGGTAAATGTTTAACAGCTTCTCTGGCAAAGAAATGTATTCATGACATATTTTTAAGTTTAATTTGCGTCATTAGCATTGTCTCCATTATTTTCCTAAGCCTAAACAATCAATAAAACAGTAGACTGAGTCCTGATTTATAGCTGATTTTTAAGGTGTAAATAAATGCTCCTGCAAGAAATTTAATCATCATCTCTTCCAGCTGCACCCCCCTGACTTTCACCTTACTTACATTTTTTTTTTATATAAACCCTTACCTTCCGTCTTGAAGTCAATACTGTGTATTGGCTCCAAGGCAGAAGAGTGGTAATGGCTAGGCAATGGGGGTCAAGTGACTTGCCCAGGGTCACACAGCTAGGAAGTGGCTGAGGCCGGATTTGAACCTGGGACCTCCCATCTCTAGGACTGACTCTCAATCCACTGACTTTATTTATTCTGTAAATGTTTTAAAATTTTTCCAGTAATGCTTTTACTGCATTTTTCCTAATTACATGTAGAAAAAAATTGAACATTTTGTTATTTTGTGATTCAAATCCTCTCCCTCCCTCTCTCCTCCTCACTTCCCCCAGAAAGCAAGTAATCTGATATAGGTTATACATGCTAAATATACTTTTAAAAGTACATTCTGTGTGCTCCACTAAAAATAAGCTCCTTGAAGGGAGGGAATGCCCATTGTTGAAAGAACTTGTTCACAGTAGATATGACATACTTGTTGATGAGCCAGTGCCTGGCACATAGTAGCTATTGAATAATGTTTATTGATGGGTTGATTGCTGATTGATTGATGGATGATTACAAAGCCAATTTGACTTGTATCCTGACTGCTGCTTCATCCACACTTTTCCCCCATGCCCTAACCATACTGGAGTCCTTTCCAACACTTCCCCTTTTCATATTTATTTTCAGGTATGTTGCAAACTTCAGGATTTTATGTAAATGTCACTTATTGTTGCTGTTGTTTTAACCTTTACTTTCTGTCTTAGAATCCATGCTATATATTAGTTCCAAAGCAGAAGAGCAGAAAGGGTTAAGCAATTGGGAATAAGTGACTTGTCCAGGGTCACACAGCTAGGAATTGTCTGAGGTCAGATTTAAACCATGAACCATGCAAAACCTGTGGCTCTGTCCATTGTGCTAACTAGTTACCCCTGTCACTTATTATTATTGCTCTTATTATCACTGACAAAAAAACTTAAACTAGACACATCTTAACTACCATGACCTATTCTCCCAAGGACATTCCAATAATCCTTACAAGAGCAGTTCAGCATGTGTATTGCAGAACTGATTTTTTTAAACCAACAATGTAATTAAATCTTGATTTAGGTATTAGCAATTTGGCAATGGGCAAAACACTTAATAACACTAAGCCTTAGTAACCTCATCTACCAGATGAATATAATAATTAATACCTTAGGAAAGTACTTTGTAAACTTTAATGCTCTGTAGAAATGTGAGTTATTATTATTAATCAGTCAACAAGAATTTATTAAGCACTTAATATATGTCAAGGACTGTGCTAAGCTTTGAGGATATACAGATTAAATCCTTGCCCTCTAGGAGTTTCCGAAGTTATTGATCCAATTCATTTCCCCTCTCAGCTGTTCTGCCTTTCTGAACTTCAGCATCTTCCCCCCAGGCAGATAACTTTCTTCTCCTGCCCATACCTTTTCATGCCCCCTTGGTGTGTCCCTGCCAATGGGAGAATATCAACTTCTTGAGGACAGAGACTTCCCTTCCTTTTGCTTGGGTTTATTTCCCCAGCCCTAAGCACCAATTCTGGCCCTTAAAAGATGTAAAAGATGAGATAAGGATTAACTGCCTATTTTCAGTTGATTATTATCCAAATTTAACCAGCTTTCTATAAAGTGACTAAGGTGCTAGACACTGAGCTAGGAAAAGAAGGAGAGGAAGGAGTAAGAGGGAAGGAGGGGAGGAGATGGAAACAAATGGAAGAAGGGAGGAAGAAAGAATAGTTGGGAAGCAGAAAAAAAGTTGTGTGCATCCTTTCAACTTGCAACCAGTAAAACAAAGGATGAAAATCGAGATCTGCTAACTGAAAAAGATTGTTCTTTGCAGTTTTGGGTATGATAAACAGCCTGAAACAAAATTAGATGTTCCCCCTACTCTTTTGGAGGTGGCAAAACAGCATGTCTGAGGAGTATCCTTTGTCAGCTTGTTTTTGTTTGCAAAGATCTTAATGAAAATCAACCACATTTACAGATTTTCATCACGATGAATTATGAATCCTAAGTCTGAGCCCTTCCTTTCATTAATTGACTCCTCTCAGGCATAAAGCAATGCTTTATGCCCTCAGGCTCTGGATATAGATCTTTCCATGGCAAATACACGTCTACAGTATGATCTGGCTAATGATTACATAAGTTTCTTCTTATGTAACATGACATTATGCAAGAAGCATCAGGGATGGGCCATGCATGGCCAGGGTTGTAAATCCTAAAGCAAATGTCACAAAGCCAAAGCACTCTCTCTCTCTCTCTCTCTCTCTCTCTCTCTCTCTCTCTCTCTCTCTCTCTCTCTCTCGCTCTCTCTCTCTCTCTCTCTCTCTCTCTCTCTCCCTCCTTCTCTCTCTCTCTCTCTCTCTCTCTCTCTCTCTCTCTCTCTCTCTCTCTCTCTCTCTCTCTCTCTCTCTCTCTTCTCTCTCTCTGTCTCTCTCTGTCTCTCTATCTCTATCTGTCTCTGTCTCTCTCTCTGTCTCTGTCTCTCTCTCTGTGTCTTTCTCTCTCTCTCATTCTCTCTTCTGTCTCTCTCTCATTCTCTCTCTTCTGTCTCTCTCTGTCTCTGTCTTTACCTCTGTCTCTCTCCCTTCCCCACTATTTTTCTTCCCTTGTGTCTTCCTCTCTTTATAAAGCTTGCAGTTTTTAAGCCAATGTACATAAAAAGGCGAGCACAGATAAAAATGAATCTCACCCTATCATCTTCCCTCTTTGTGATCATTCTGTTGGTACCACAGTATCCAATGCAAATGGCTGCTTCCATTGGGACGTCCAAAAATGATGCTAATAGTGCTACAGGAAAAATATTAACAGAGACAGAATCAGTGCTTCCATGAAAAAACCTTGTACATGCTGGGAACACCTGGGGCCAGAGGTGAAGCTTGGCTAACAATAGAGTCCTTAGAACTTTGGAACTGGGATCAGAAGGGCTAGGTTCAGATCCTTAAAGACCTGTTACAGATAGTTGTGTGACCTTGGGCAAATCATGGAGATTCATTGTTTTTCTTTTGTAAAGTGAAGGACATTCTTAGGTGATCTTGGAGATTCTTCCTAGCTATAAAGCTTATGGTTTACCTAAAAGTCATCAAGGTTATCTAGTCTAACCATTTCATTCTATTATATTGTAAATGTAATAGATCTAGGTTTTTTTTTTTGCTCTTAACCCTTCACCTTCTGTCTAAGCATTAATACAGTGTATTGATCCAAGGCAGACTAGCGGTTAGGGCTAGGTAATGGAGGTTAGGTGACTTGCCCAGGGTCACACAGTTAAAAAGTGTCTGAGGGCATATTTGAACCTAGGACCTCCCATCTCTAGGCTTGACTCTCAATCCACTGAGCCACCCTGCTGCCCCCTAGATCTAAGGTTTTAAATATTTTTGGGTGTCCTAGATCCCTTTGACAGTGTCTGGCGAAGCTTATGAACCCTTTCTCAGAATCATGTTTTTAAATTCATGAAATAAACTACCTGGAACTACAAAGGAAAGCAATGACATTGAAATAGCTAATCAAAATATTTTTAAAATGTAAATTTTAAATTTTAAAATATAATTTAAATAAATTTTAAATTAGGTAAAAAATCCATGTAATGCAATGTAATGGAAAGCTAGAAATCACAGTGCCATATGGGATTAAGTGCTGTATGTCTTTTATGCCTAGAGAAATGAAGGGAGGCATCATGGGAAGACAGATTTTAAAGTTTGGCATTAAGTCAACAGGTAAAAAGACAGAAAAAAGTCATCCTGGGAAAAAAGAATAAAATCTAATAGGATTTTTCTCAATTCCCCCCTTTTTTCCCCTTCTCTGAGGCATTTGTCATTGTTGGTTACCTTTTCTTTTTGGCATTTTCTCCTTTCTAGGTTTTTGTGACACTGCTCTCGCTTATCTCTTCTCCACTTTCAATGTCTTCTTTTCTGATTCTCCATCCACATTCACTAATAGTAAGTACACCACAAGACTGTCTTCATCCTTTTTTCTTTCTTGCTCAATACTGCCTTGGTTGGTGTTCTAATTAGCTCCCATGAGCTCAATTATCACCAATATACATGTTATTCCCCCATCTATAGATCTTGCCCTAGACTACATTCATGACCAACTGTCTTCTGGATATCTTGACATGGATATCTCATGTGTAATCTCAAACAGAATTGCCTTTTTCCCCCCTTCCTTCATCCTTCTTCCAAATTTCCTTATTGCCATTGAAGAAACCACCATCCTTCTAGCCTCTCAAGTTCACAAGCCTGTTCGAATGGTCTTTTAGCTAGTCTCCTTCTCTTAAGTATCCATCTGCAATCCACCCTCCACTCAACCACCAAGATAATTTTCTAAAGAGTAGGTCTGACCATGTCACCTCTCCCTCCAACACACACAGACACAGACACAGACACAGACACAGACACAGACACACACACACACTGTGTCTGCTCAATGAGTTCCTAGGACTCCCTTTTATCATCAAGATCAAATAAAATCTTCTGTTTGTCATTCAAAGGGGCCTTAACCTGATTCCTTCCTGCCATTCAAACCTTCTTATTCTAATTCTCTTCCATTCTTTTTATGATCATGACATGCTGATTTACTAGGAACTTTTGAACACCAATTTTCATTTCCTACCTCTTCACATTTTCACTGGCTATTTCCTATCCCTGGTATTCTGGATGTCCTTCCCTCTATCTCTTCATTTCCCTGGCTTCATTTAGGACTCAACTCAGTTCCCACCTTCTACAGGAGACCTTCCATGGTCCCCTACTCCTATTCCCATCTCATACCAGTGTCTCCCCTCCTTTTTAAAATCTCCCATTAATTCTCTATTTACCTACTATTGATATATTGTCTCCTCTATCATAAGACAAATTCTTTGAGGAAGGGGACTCCATTTTCATCTTTCTTCATATTTTCAATGATTACAATTATGGCACATAGTAAGTATTTAAGAAATGCCAATAGCCTGCTTGAGTGAAGGTAGTCCAAGATGGACAGACATGGCTAGATTATGATCTGAATAATTGGAAGGCACTTTCAGATCTCTGTGGTCACTGCTCCCTTGTCATGTCGGTATATTTAACCTTCTAGGTGTGCACAGCTCTACAGATTTTCCTTTATCCTTAATGTCCCGTTCGCATGACTTACTAATCAGTATTTTCTGTTTGTATCATGTCTTTTCAGAATCGAGAATGATATCCACAAGTGTGATCTCACTGAGACTGTGGCACCTTTCTCTTCACTTACCACCCACTGACAAGCATCACTGGCTTTGCTGCATATTAAAATTCCCCATTTGATTTATTCATCTTTCCATCCCTGACCTTGATATCCCTGTTTACATTGGCATCGTCTGTCTTAGATTATAAACGTCCAGAGGACAGACACCTTGATGCGCTTCACGCCTGCTATGAATTTTGTAAAGTTATTTTGGATAAAGTTAGAAACACAGAAAATGGTCTTAATGGAAACAATGGCAAAGTCTTTGGGTTCTAATTTCTTGGTTTTTAGATGCCCCAAATCAATGCATGTTAAGGAGAGTACCAAACAGTGGCTAAAAATTCTATTCCCAATGTGTTTGTGACTCCCATCATCCCTCTCTGCTGAAGAATGTGCTAGGAGGATGAGATCATTCCTCCAATTGCTTCCTTTTGGATACTCTGACCGACCATGAGAAAGGGAGGATGTCAACTTAAGCCAATCTGAGCTCACAACTCAGTGAGTTGGGGTGGGCAAACCTTCCATTTAGAATAACATTATTGGTATTTAAGTGGATGTAGGTTCCTCTCATGCTCTCTTTTTTGACCTGTGACCGGACTGAATTCAGGCAGTTCTTTTGCTTTAGTTATTAATAAAACTTTATAAAATATAATATTTAGTTATTGTATATTAATTTTAATCTTTGATCCTCTTTGGATAGGACTGATCAGGGAACTTCCAGTCACTCTGAGGAGCCAGATTATCTGAGGAGGGGCTGGATTATTTAGGATTACAGTCTAATATTTTCAAGAAGCCTTGAGTCACAGACAGGAGATAGGGTGGGTGGGTGACACTTCTCTCATATCAGATGACTAGGTTGAGAAGAATTATCTCATAGGGCTTTGGGGGGGGAACACATAGAACTATAGGCACAGAGAGCTTAATAGAGACGGAAGGACTAGGAAGGAGGATTTTTTTCAACGTTATGTTCATTTCATTACAAACTAATAATCAACACTTCATGTTTCTGTAGAAACTTGAGGTTTACAAAATGCTTTCCTCATTGAATCTGTGAGTTATGTGGAACAAGGGTTGTGTAGGGTATAAAACATCAGATTAAGAACCAGGAGATTTACTTCATGATATAAAGAACACTCAGGCTCTGGAGTCAGAGGTTTAAGGCTTAAAATTGACATTTGATGTTTATTACCTATGGGACTTAGGACAAGTTGCTTTATCTTCTTGGGACTCAGTTTCCTAATATGTAAAATGAGGGGTTTGGAGTAGATGTCCTACAATATCCCTTCCTGCTCTAAGATCAGTGCTTAGGAAATGATTAGGTGATTAAATGATTAAATGATTAGATGATTAGGATGACTAATAGCTAATAGGATGGTAAAGCTGGAATTTTCACCCAGGTAACATTCCAAGTCCAGCAAGTTTCCTGCTCTCATAGCTTTAGGGTACTTAGTTTATCTATTTCCCCTTTGGTTAGTTCTGCTCCCCACCCCACCCATTCAAAGGCCACCAGTAGCCCCCAGTACCCTAGTATCTCTAACTCATACAGACAAGAGGGTGATAGAGAGAAAAGGGGGGAGGAGGCTCAGCTGGCCAGGAAAGCTGCACTGAGATTCAGGAATTATAATAACCTTGGGGATAGCTAAATGGCTCAGTGGATGGAGAGCCAGGCCCAGAGATGGGAGTTCCTGGGTTCAAATCTGGTCTCAGGAAGATGGTGGCTTAGCAAGCAGCAAAAGTTCAGACCTCGTGGAAGACCCTTCCTTACTGATACAGACTGAATGCTCCTAAGGCGCCAAAACCCAACCTGAACAACAGGATAGAAGGGGGGAACCCTCCTTCTGGACACAAATCAAAAGGTACGCCCCCAAAAGCTGGAATCCAAGAATACTCAGGGCTAAGGGGAAGGCAGAAGGAAGGTCCCAGGACCCCTCCCCCACAACCCAGAGGGCTGAGCCCCCAGCAGCAGCGGGAACCTCTGAGCAGGCAAAGGTGCTGGTTTGCAGGGTCTACCTTGTGAGCAGTGGGGCGCCGGGCTCGAAGCATCCAGCTTGGACAGCAGGAAGGAAACCAGGGAGAAAGGGGCCTTGGCTGGGTCCCTCCATTGGGCTCCAGCCTCACCTTTGCCTTGGGGCACAACCAGATCAATCCAGCTGAACCCAATCCCATCAGAACTCCTCAGAGTTCAGGGAGGTGGGCAAAGACACTTGCGGACAGCTGAGAAGCAGCTGGAGAGAACTGGAGAGAGCCTGGGCGGCCCAGCCTTCCAGGAGTCTTCAGAGCCTCAATGCTTCATACCACATACAGCCCAACCCACCTGAACTCAATCCAATCAAAAGCCTCCAGAGGACAGGGAAGCTAACATTCCTCCCCTAGAGACTGTACCAAGAGATCTGACCAAGCTCCAAGAGGGGAGACTAACAACCCCAAAAGCAAAACAAAATGAGAGGATCAAGAGCACAGCCAAATACGGGGAGCAAAGAAGGGATAAACTTGCGCAAACAACAGAAAAAGAAGAAAGAAATTACAATAGACAGCTTCTGCACAGGTAATGAGCAAAGAGCGAATGAAACAGAGGGGGAGGGATCAGCAAAGGAAAAATCAGAAATCCCAGCGAATTGGATACAGGCTTTGGAAGAACTCAAAATGCAATTTAAAACACAATTAAGAGAGGCTGAAGACAATTGGGAAAAGAACTTAAAAACTAAGATAAGTCATCTGGAAACAGAAAATAGTGTCTTGAAAGCCAAAATCAACCAGCTGGAAAATGAGGCAAAGGAGATGAAAGATGAGGTGAAGAAGATGAAAGATGACCTCCAAAGAAAATCCGACCAAAAGGAAAAGGACAGCCAAAAAACTAAGGATGAAATCCAGTCTTTAAGAACCAGAATACAACAATTAGAATCGAGCGACTTCACAAGGAAGCAGGACTCTATAAAACAAAACCAAAAGAATGAAAAAATTGAGGAAAATATGAAGCATCTCATTCACAAAACAGAGGATTTAGAAAATCATTCAAGGGGAGACAATTTAAGAATTATTGGCCTACCAGAAGACCATGACAAAAGAAAAAGGCTGTACATTATATTACAGGAAATTATTAAAGAAAACTGCCCTGAAATCCTTGAACAAGAGGGAAAAGTGGAGATTGATAGAATCCACAGATCACCTCCTGTACTTAATCCCCAACTGACAACACCCAGGAATGTTATAGCTAAATTCAAAAACTATCAGACCAAAGAAAAAATATTACAAGCTAACAAGAAGAAGTCATTCAGATACCAAGGAACCATGGTGAGGATAACTCAGGATCTGGCTGCATCCACACTGAAGGACCGAAAGGCATGGAATATGATATTCCGGAAAGCAAGGAAACTAGGTCTACAACCAAGAATCAACTACCTAGCAAAACTGACTATATTCTTACAGGGAAAAGTATGGTCATTCAACAAAATAGAAGAATTCCAAGAATTCGTAAAGAAAAGACCAGACCTGAAAAGAAAATTTGATGTCCAAGCACAGAACTCAAGAGAATCATCAAAAGGTAATTAAAAAAGAGGGGGGAAAAAGAAAAACAACAACAAAAAAAATTTTTAAGAGACTCAATAAGTTAAAATGATATGTATCCCTATAAGAAAAGAGGTCATTGGCAACTCTTAAAAACTGTTGTTATTACCTGGGCAGCAATACTTAGAAGGAACAGCAACAAACTGTATAGGATGGAAGGATAAGACATAAATAGGTATATAGATATATGCATGCAAAGATACATACGCATAAGTATGCATATATATATAACTAGAGCTTAAAAATAGGTTAATATTAAAAGAAATGGGAAAAGAAACAAATGGGAGTAAATTTATATGTCAAATCTGGTCTCAGACACTTCCTAGCTGTGTCACCTTGGGCAAATCATTTAACCCCCATTGCCTCGCTCTTATTGCTGGCTCTTCTGCTTTGGAATTGATTTTTAGTATTGATTCTAAGACAGAAAGTAAGAGTTTGAGGTGGGGGGGGTGAGAGGGAAGAAGGGAGAGAGAAAGGGGGGAGGAGAGGAAAACATTGAGAGACAGAGACAGAGAGATGTCCTTTGTGTAGGTTGAGATTATGTGGGAGTGGTGGTGTTCTTTGGGGTGTATATTCACACAGAAGCAGCTGTGGTCTACACAAGCCTTGGTATCTGGGGGAAGAAGCTGCTAATAATTAGGATAGTTCTATCCACCTGCCTTCTTTGCCTGTGTGGTCATGGTCTATGAGAATTTCTCCCTTGCTGTCTAGCTGTGAGTCATTTTGTATTCAAAGATAATCAATCATTTGAGAACATTTCTTTTCTTTTCTTTTCTTTTTATTTGCAAGATATCTTGTGTGAGAATAAAATGTAATCAGTCAGGTGTTGCAGAAAGCCCCACAGTGTTTGACTCTAGTCTCCATATTTGAGTTGAGGAATGCTGGGATCATCCCATTTGCTTTAAGATTCCCTATAACCCTATAACTGGCTATATTTCATAGGTTCAGGAATCTCAGCTGTAATATGATCCATCATCTGCCCCTCCCCCATTTTATACACAATGAAACTAAAATCTAAAGAGATAAATTAACTTAGGTGGAATTGGAACTCAGAACATCTGACTTCCAATTCATGGAACATGTATATATTAACACTGTCCTATGCCTAAGCCCTCTGTAATAAACTATAGAACCAGGGAGAATATCAATTTTTTAAACCTTTACTTTCGATCTTAAATCAATACTGTTTATTGGTTCCAAGGCAGAAGAATGATAAGGACTAGGTAATGGGGGTCAAGTGACCTGCCCAGGATCACACTGATAGGAAGTATCTGAGGTCAAATTGGAACCCAAGACCTCTCTGTCTCTAAGCCTGACTCTCAAGATCCACTGAGTCACCTAGCTCTACCCCCCTCCATAGGGTGCTTTTGAGTACATAGGATAAAAGGATTTTAGAGGTGGAAAGACCCCAAGGATCTTTCAAACAAACTCTTTCATTGCTTAGTGGAGGAAACTCAGCAACAGCTGGGTACATTAGAGAGGACACAAGAACTGAATTGAAATACTGTCTTAGACACAGTAGCTACAGTGTGATGCTGGGCCAGACTCTTCAACTTTCTAATGATAATAATGAGGGCATTAGTCTTGATGGCTTCTGAAGGAGCTTTCCATCTCTATATCTCTGATTCTGTGAGGAACACAGAAAAGAGGGATGTTGCCAAAGTTATGCATTTCCTCTTTTCTTCATTGTTTCCTTATTCAGAAAATCATACTTCCCAATAGGATGAAGGTTTCTTAAGATTGTAGCATTAGCTGTTGTTCTGTTGTGCTCTTTTCTCCCTGAGTGGTCCCTCGTTCCCCCTCATGCATGTCCCTGGCATGTCTTCCCAGTGCTTTAACTAGGAATTCTTGTGCTTAAGGCAGATGATTCAGTTGATGGGAGGAGAGAGGGAAAGGGGGTGACCCTGAGCACAGGAGCAGCTATGTCAGGAGTGGTGGCAGCTCAACTCCAGAGTCTGGTCCTTGCCTTAGAGAGTGGCACTTCCTGAAAAAGAGGCATCAGAGTGAGGGAACCTCAGGAATGGTGACCTACTGGGTAGTCATCTTCTAAACATGATGTGCAGTGGCATGGGTCATCGAGAGAAGCAAGTGGGTCCCAGCTGCTATGAGGAAGAAGCCTGGTCTACCTGGAAAAATTTTCTCTCCCTAGTGGGGAAGAAAGTGTCACGGTCTTGAGCTAGATGAATGAAGCTCCAGGTTAAATTTTAAACATTAGCCTAGGTTGGGTGTGGGGGAGAGGGGAGGGCAGAAAGGAGAGAGGGAGTAGTGCCTGAAATCATAACAGATCCCTTTCCCTCCTAAGGAAAAGGCTAGCCCCAACCATAATACTGTGTGCATTAGGATCC
Source organism: Monodelphis domestica (assembly GCF_027887165.1). NCBI lineage: Eukaryota > Metazoa > Chordata > Mammalia > Didelphimorphia > Didelphidae > Monodelphis > Monodelphis domestica. The sequence goes on along the minus strand of NC_077227.1, from coordinate 20,041,601 downwards.
TTAATTAATTAAAGTACAATGAAACCTACTGAGTGATAGCCACTTGGCCAAATGTAATTTATTTTAGGCAGACTTTTGTGTTACTTGAGCAGAGAATGATCTCAGCCTCTGACTGCATTGTCTTTGTATGGGATGAATGGCTGTCCTTGTGCATACTTGTAAATAGAAAATCTTATTCACATGGAGGCTAGCTTTGGTTTGACCTGAAGGACTTAGTTAAAACCTCTCTATCTCCAGAGACCTACCCTGGGCTTGAAAGCACAGCTCATCCTGTGCCTGAAATAAACACTCTCATGCATTACTGAGAAGGAGGTATTACATTCAAGGGTACATGAACTTCTAGTGTCTTGGGAACTTTCTATGAACAAAATATAAATTTAGAAGAAGAAAAAAGCCAGACTTCGATCTGGTACGATGCCTCCCAATTATTGTGTACCATAAATACCCTAGTGTGTTTGGGGCTAAAACAAGGTCTTTAGTTGGAAAGGTTCTCATTAAATCTCAATCCTCTACACCCTTTTGATGGGATAATAATAAGTCTTAAATCCACCAGAGATCTCTGATTCCTCCTTAACTCCTCTCTCCACCAAAACAGATTATAAACTGCATGTGCTTCAGCAGATGGTCATCCAGCATTGCTGTGCTCCAAGATGTCTGCCATTGCCAATCCCTGATGCCAAACTGGTGATGAGACTCTTCAAAGTGAGACAGACCTTTTCTCAAATGGCTGACAAGAGTGGTCACTATTCTCTGACACTCTAACTTTGTAAACCCTGCTGGAACTTGTACTTCTTTGGTACAAGAGTGTAACTAGGATGGAGTAATAGGTGTTTGGAACCAGGGTGATGAATTTAGAGGGTGCTGACAACATTTGTAGTCTTTCAAAATAATAATAATGTTAATAAATCAGAGAGCTCAGTACTCAGTAAAAACAGGTAACACAGGAAGCTTATTAGAAGGAGGGCTGTGGTTAGCTTTCTGGGTTGTTATACTATTGATTTATATGATGAAAGAAAATCTTTTGTGTCTGCTATGTAGTTCAAACCCTCAAGTTTAGGGGCATTTCAAGTCCCACTGACTGAACTAACCAGCACCTAGGAAAGCATTCTGTAACCCTTAAATGGTATAGCTAGGAGCACAAAGGATAAAGTGGTGGCCCTAGACTCAAGAAGACTTGAATTCAAATCAACCTCAGATATCTGTTAGCTGTGTGACCCTGGACAAGTCACTTCATTCTGCTGGCATCAGTTTTTTGTTTTGTTGTTGTTTTCAATCTGTAAAATAAGTTAGAGAGGGAAATGGCTAACCATTCCAGTTATCTTTGCCAAGAAAATTCCATATGGAGTCATGAAGAATCAGACATAACTAATTAAAAAAAAGTTTTAAATGGCTATAGAAATGGGTGCTAGTTTGATACATTACCAATTAGCCTTTCCCAACATGGTCAATGTTTGATTTATATAGTAGATAGCACTTAGCATGGGGCTTAGTAGACATTTAACAAATGTTTGTTGACTTCTTGTTGACATTAGGAGGGATGCTCTTTGCACCTGTGTAGTGTTGACAAAGAATCAGTCCTTTTCTGGATAAAGTAAGGAGAAATTTAGCCTTCTGCTTCCCAATAAGGCACCCATAGCATTTAGCGCCTTGTTAGTGATAGAAGTGAAATATCAGCTTCTGTCTCCTAAATCTGCCTGTCTCTTTGGTAGCTCAGATTCCAACATCAAAGATCCATCATAGTAATTAGACTAATACTCTTCAACCCTGACAGATTGGCTCAAAGGAAAGCAGATTTGAGGACTCCTTCATCCCTCTGGTTTGGAGACAGCTTGCGTTAGGGTAGCTCCCTCTGATACTTATCCTCATCATTGAAAATTACTGTTTTTTAATCAGGGTTTCTATTTGTTTCATAAGCACTGAGACTTTTCTTGGACAATGTCCAGTGTGATTTAGAGTTGAAAACAGCCATATTACACAAGTACAAAGTAGGTGCTTAACAAATGGTCAATGAGAAAATTAATTTGAATGTTAGGTATAAACATTAGAAGATGAAACATTATCCTGGGTGTAACAGATGAAAATACTGTAGATGGGTGGAAATATCTATATCTATACGGCTTTATAGGTTCACTCTCTAGGTGAAAGCATGTTTTGATCTGGAAAATCCTGCCTTTGGCATTTACTAGATATGTGACTGTAGGTGGGTCACTTTACCCTTCGAACCTCATTTTCCTTATCTGTAAAATGGGAGCTAGCCTCCTTTCTGAAATTTTGCCCGATCTTCTGTCCTATAGTTGTTACTCCTACCTCTGACCTTGGGCAACTCACTTTATCTAGCTGGGCCTCAGTCTCCTCCACAATAAAATAATGGTGTGGGACTAGATGGCCTGTGAAATCCCTTTCACCTCTAGTGTTTTCATCCCATGGCCTCTCTTCAATTTTCCTTCTCTCTCAATAATTACTCACATGGCCCATCACTGCCATTTTTATAACCTCAAAGGGAGTCCAATCTCCTTGAGAACAGGGACTGTTTTATTCATGTATTTGTAACTCTAGGACCTAGGCTATCATTTTGTAAAGAGTAAGGGCTTAATAAATGCTTGTTGAATTGAATTGGATAATCCCCAGATTGCCTGATTTATAAGGCTATAGTGGGGAATAGATAAACCAAAGAACCCATGGCTCTTTGGAAACTGTAAGGTATTATATAAACATCAGTGGAATGTAGTGGTCATGTGAAGAAAGGAGCTAGGGAGATGGCAGTCTAACATGATTGCCATTGAGTCATTCAATTAGGATAAATCATAGAATCACGCAATTTTAGGCCTTGAAAGGAATTTTTGTTGTTGTTCAGTTGTTTTTCATTCAGGTCCAATTCTTCATGATTCTATTGAGGATTTTCTTGGCAAAAATACGGGATTCATTTTCCATTTCTTTCTCCAGATCATTTAATAGAGTAGGAAACTAAGGCAAACAGGGTCAAATGACTTGCCCAGGGTCACCTAGCTATTTAAATGTCTGAGTCCAGATTTGAATTCAGAAAGACGAGTGTTTTTGACTCAAGGCCTAGTGCTCTTTCCAGTAAACCACTTAGCTGAGAATTTAGGGATCACTAAATCCACTTCTATCATTTTCCTGATAAGGAAACTAAGGTGGTAACCTCTGAGATTCTTTAGAATTTTTATTGTATTTATCCTGAATTCTGTTGTTATTTAGAGTTGGTTTCCTCTGTGTTATTGTAGGCATTGCTAAATTGTTTTCCTGGTTCTAGTTACCTTAATCTGAGTCAGTTAATATATCTTCCTACATTTCTCCCAAATTCCTCATATTAATTATTTCCTTTTTTTTTATTTAAACCCTTACCTTCCATCTTGGATTGGTTACAAGGCAGAAGAGCAGTAAGGGCTAGGCAATGGGGATTAAGTGACTTGCCCAGGGTCACACAGCTGAGAAGTGTCTGAGGCCAGACTTGAACCTAGGACCTCCCATATTTAGGCCTGGCTCTCCATCCACTGAGCAATCCAGCTCCACCCCCCATTCATTATTTCTTAAGATATAATCATATTCCATTCCATTCACAAACCCACTTTTCCTGCCCCCCCCCCCAGCCATCTCTCATTCTATGGACACTCATGTTGTTTCCAGTTTTTTGGTTTCTCTTAATATGCTTTCAAAAGAACTTCAACCCACTTTTCAAAAGTGACTCCCTTGTCATTGTAATTCCAATCAGAGTGGAGCCAGTTGTCACTTTCTGTTTTGGTGAAACCTTTGCTAGAGGAGGATTAATGTTGACTGTCCTCTCTTGGACCCCCATCTCCCTTTTGAACTCTGGTTGCCACCACCTGACATTAGTGCCCATCATGAGGAATTGGCTGGTTGTCCAGAGTCCCTGATTCATTCTGACATTCAGTAGTTCTGCCTATGGCTCCTGGGATCTCCAGAAAGGTTACTACAGTTGACATTATTTGCTGGATGAATTTTTTTTTTCATAAAACAAATTCTTAGCTAGCTGGATGAAGCCTTTGGTAAGTCTTTACTCTGTGTCAGGCACGGGGCTAAATCCTGGGAATACAAAGACAAGCAAGCAAGGCAGGAGCTGCCCTTCAAAGAGCTTACAGTCTAGTAGACTCATAAGAGAAGCCAGAAAAGTGGGGGAGTGGCAGTATGTTGGGCAGGTAGCTTCTTCTCACTTGGTTTTCTCAAATCCTTCAGACACTCTCCCCTCATCTACCTGGCCCTTGGAGTTACTATTAAGGTATCCAAGTATTTCCTTCAGGCGAACATGTTGGAGGAGGGGTGGAAGGCGGTGGACAGGTTTCCTTGGGGGATCTGATCTCTTGGTCCTTTGTGGCTGTCATGATTGACTGCCTCTCACAGAAGCACCTGAGTGCTTCTGGGGGATGCGTGGCTGTTCCATGCTAGAAGCCGGCTGCCTGATTTCGCTGGGTGGTTCCAGCTAGTGGGCACAGTTGGTGCTATTAACTTGTGGAAAAACACAGATGCTCTTTCCTGGTATTCGGGAGCTACAGCTCCTCAGAGCTGCCCCCCTCCCCTTCCTCCTCTCCCCTCCCCTCCTTCCTTTCATCCCTTTGCTAAAGGATGAGGCACCGGCGCCGCTCATTGTCTTGCCGAGGCTGACAGTGTTGCCTCTTGCTTTGTGTTCAACAGACAAACACTGAGTGGATGATAAATAGTCAGTGGAAAAAACACCATGTTTGACAGAAATGTAACCATGTGTCTCCCTGAGAATGGCAAGCCATATTGTGAGGAGCAGAACAATGCTGGAACCCTTTGTGCGCGAGAAAGAGCATCTCAAAATGCGACACATCAGGGGGCACAGACGCTTCCTTCGCAAACCTGTTGGTCCCCTGGTTTGTTTCTCTTTTGGCGGGGCCCTTGGGGGAATGTATGACGGAGCCTGAGCTGGCCTTAGGATCTCCATCTGAGTCCTCAGCCCAAGGAAGTTGGGGGGCGGGGGCTGGTCCATCGCTCACAGTCCGACCCTTCCAAAGAGAACTCTGAGGTCTCCTCCCCTGTTGCTAGGGGCAATTGTGATGAAAAAGAGCCAGTGGCCATTTTGATAGGTCCTCTTAGGCTGTGGTGTGGTCTCAACCTAGCTTTAGGATTCACACAGGAGAGAGGTGGGGAGCTCCGAAGAGAGCGGCATCGGAGCGTTGAAATGGTGTCCAATTAGACCCATGAAAGAGGTGGAAAGAAGTGAGATTTCACAGGTTTTTCTCTACAAAGAATAACAATTGAGAGGCTTTAAGTATATCCTAGTATCTTGCTGGACTTGGAGAGTCAGAAGACCTGGGTCCAAATTTTGCCCATTTTTGCCCTTGGGATTCTTATTAATTTTGCTTGACTCCGGTACTTTCCCTTATAAAAGACAGTAGCCGAGCTGGTAGACCTCTACGATCCCTTCTACTTCTGAAGCTCTGGTCCTACACTGACAGGAAATTGAAATCTCAGTGGGCCTGCTGTATTTCTCCCCAGCAGAACATAAGCTTCCGACTTCCAAATTCAATTGGTAGTGCTTCCTCCTGGAATGGTCAAGGATCTCCCCACCTCCAGTCTCTCCCCATTCCAGTCCAGCCTCCTCTCAGCTGCCAAATTAATCCTACTCAAGTGCAGATCTGACCAGGTCATTCCTGCCTTCAACAAACTCAGGGGCTCCCAATCATCTCCAGGATGGAAACTCAAATCCTCGCTTTGACATTCAACCACTTCACATCCCAGCCCCCTGCGACCTTCCCGGGACTCTGAGAGTTTCTTCTCTTCTTCATAGGCTGTGACCCGTGACACTGACTTCCTTGCTGCTCCTTGTACAAGACACTCTCTCCAGACTCTGGGCATTTCCATTGGTTGTCCTCTCTCTATGAATGGCCCCTTCTTCTGCCTCTTGGCTTCCCTGGTTTCCTTCAAGCTCTAGCAAAAGTCTCACCTTGAAGGGAAGTGTTTTCATCTCTCCTCTGTCCATTATTCCCTGCCTTCATCCTATAAACAGCCCCTTGCTTGTTTTCCCCTTTAGAACATGAACAAGGCAAGGGTGCTTTTGCTTTTCTTTGCATCCTTAGCACTTTGATCAGTGGCTGACACAGAGTAGACGTTTAATAAAGATGAGCTGACTGATTAAAAGCAGAGGCTGTTCCATTTTTTTTCCTCCTGAAAACAGTAGAGTTGAATGATCATGAGCTCTGAAGTGAGATGATCTGGGTTCAAATTCTGATTCTGAGATCTTTGTCCTCTGTAGTTTCTGGAAAGTTACTTCCTCACCCAGGGTCTCATCTTAGAGCTTGGACTAGAAGGTCAGGAGGTTCCTGACAGCTCCATATCTAGGGTCCTAGGATCCCCAGGGTACATAGTAGGAGCTTAAGAAGTGTTTGTTGAGATGGATTGAAGTGGATGGCTCAAAGGTTTCATTTGTGTGGGCAATCCTTTCCTCCAAGCAGATTGCAAATCTCCAAAGTGCTGCCATCACATAGAACTCTGATTCATGGCTTTCCATAAATTCTACCTAAAGGATATCCCAGCCCTAACATTCTGGGGTCTTATAATATATCTCAGGGGTCCCAGTGTAGCCTTTGGGAAGTCCACTTGTAGTTTCCCATTTTTGATCCATGATAGGCTTACCTCCTTGTGCTTGGTGAGGTTTTACACCTCTCTTCTTGCTTATATGTCTTTATAAATGTGAAAAGTTATTTGTTATTGAGAGGATTATGACTAGTTATCCATGACCATTCGAAGAAATGGGTTTCTATGGAAGCAGATGAAGCTAGCTAGCAGGACCTTCTGACATTAAAGGGCATGAAAGTTGGAGAGAATTATTGAGGAAAAGTTTACGATGTTTATTTTCTCTTCCAAAGCATAATGGACACCTACTTGCCTGAAATGGTGGCAGGAATTGTCTGGCAGGTAAGAGGAGATCCTAGAGGAATAGAATGCAGGACTTTTTAGATACCATTCAACTCTTTGAGTTGGTGAATCATTATGTCTTGAGAACAGATAATGGATACATCACTGTTTGATTGTCTGGTGTATTAGAAAGAGTGTAGGCAGTGTGGTTCAGGATTGGACTGGCATTTAGGAAAGACCTGTGTTCAAATTCTACTTTTGAAATCCTTACTAGCTGAATGATCCTACACAAGTCATTTATTATCTTTCTTGGTAAACCTTCAGCTATCATTTTTGTATAATGCTTGGCACATGGTAGGTGCTTAATAAATGTCTGTTGATATTGATATTGTTGATATTGAGGGTTCACTCCCTTCCCCCTTCTCTCTCTGTCTCTGACTCTGTCTCTCTGTGTCTCTGTCTCTCTCAAAGGCATTATTTTTTCTTTCTTTCTTTTTTAGTTTTTATTTCTTGCATTTCCTTCAAGTCTTAGCTCAAGAGCCACCTTCTCTATGAGGCCTTTCCTTGACCCTTAAATGTTTGTGTCCTCTCTCTCTTTCATCATCTTGGATCCCATTTATATCTATTTCATGTCTCCTGAGACATGTCCATGATGATCTTTCACAAGAGAATGTAAGTTCTTTGAGGGCTGAATTTATTTCACTTATTTTGTCTTTGTAGTCCTAGTGCCCAGGAGCTAGATGATACAGTAGGTAGAATATTTGACCTAGACTCAGGAACACTTGGGTTCAAATGTAACCTCAGACACTTAATAGCTATGTGGCCCTGGGCATGTAACTTACCCATATTGGCCTCAGTTTTCTCATTGTCAAATAAGCCAGAGAAGGAAATGGCAAATCACTCTAGTATCTGTGCCAAGAGAAGGAGACTTAAATAGGGTCGCAAGAATTGGCCATGATTGAAATGACTGAACAACAGCCCAGGAGCTTAATAAAAGCTTGTTGATGGACTGAAATGTTTCTATAATGTCTCCTCACTCTTGTGTGGAGTGTGGGAGTCCTTAGCATTCTGTGTCCACCCTACACTACGTGTGAAAGATTTGTGTGGCTTCCCAGGCCTCCTGTCTTCACAGCGCCAATCCAGGAGACTGGAGCCACCGAGGCGAAGCATCTCTGCAGTAATTGTTACTCGCTCCCTTTCTCAGAAATGCTTTAGGCCTTTGGAGAAAACACATAGGCTGCTGGCTGTCAGATCAATTTGGCAGCTCTGCTAATTCCACATTTAATTTGGACCGTAATGTAAGCAGGGGGAATATTTTAATATTTTCTTGGAGCCTGGTACTTCATCTCCTAATATAGATGGATTCTCTTTTATCTGCCTAGTCCAGGGTCTTGCTGAGCACCATGCATCACACAGCCTGGAAGCCAAATCAGTCTGTGCCTAGTGAATTATGCCGCCGGGGCAGCCTGTTCCAAAGCTTCTTGAAATAACGTCCCCTAACTTAGGTCTTCCAAGCCCAGCCAAGCTGTGGCAAGGGCTACCCAGAAGTCCAGGCTTTGAGTGTGGACTTGCTGATAGACCACTGTCCAAGGACCGAGGAAGGTGAGAAGAGGCAGATTTGAACTCATGTTCAGGGAAGACAATCCCAACCATCAGAGTTGCCCATGCAATGGGTGATGCTGGGAGGTAAAGGTCTCATCTCTTTCGGAGCTCTTTACATGGGACCTGGGTAGCTGCTTGCCTGGTCCATGGGGGAGAAGGGAATCTTATTCAGTTCAAGGTGGATCAGAAGGCTCCTGGGCTTCCAACCAGCTCTGAAATTTGGTGACCAGCCTCACCAAGGCTAGAGAAGTTCATTCACCCTGGCTTGGGATGGGCAGTGAAATGTTGGGCAACAGCAAGTGCTGAGAAGGAAGGAAGGGGAGGCAGCTAGCTGTGGGACTCTGGACAGTTCCCTTACCACCAATTGCTGACTGCTTGTCTACTTTGGAACCCATACAGAGCCTTGATTCTAAGGCAGAAAGTAAGGGTTTTCTTTTTTAAAGAAGGCAGGAAGGAAAGGATCATGTATAAAAGGCTGCTATGTTTCAGGCACTGTACTAAGCACTTTACAAATGTGTCATTTAATCCTTGAAACAACCCTTTGAAGAATGAGTGCTATTGTAATTCACTTTTGACAGCTGAGGAAACTGAGGCCAACAAGAGTTAAGTGACTTGCCCAGGATTACACAGCAAGTGCCTGAAGTCAAATTTGAACTCAGATCTTCCCGACTCCAGGCCCAGCACTCTATTCATTGGGTCATCCAGGACTCAAAAGACAATTCCAAGGACACAGAGATGAGATCTGTATTGATGGTGGAGCCCAAAAGCGGATCTTTGGAAGCATACATGAAGTGTATTATTTAATAACAATGTATTGCATCATGTATCTCCTATCCATCAGTGTGCAAATGTATCTCCTTGTTTTATTGTGTAATCTTGGATTTCACACCTCTCTGTATTGGTGTCTCATATTAAAATTGGAAGCTTCCTGAGGGCTACAAACATCTCCTCTAAACTATGCATCTTCCTTTGTATTTGGCACAATCCCTTCTATGGAAGAAGTTGTTAATAAATATTTGATTAGTTGGCTTCATTTATAGTGAGAATTATTGTGGCAACTAAGTGGAGAAAGTCCCATGCCTAGAGTTAAGGAGACCTGAGTTCAAATCCAGTCTCTGATGCATATGCTTCAGTTTCTTCATCTATATAATGGGGATAATTATTCCCCTCCTAGGGTTGTTGTGAGAATCAAATGGATTAACATACACAAAGCATTTTGCAAAATTTCAAATGCTTTAGAATGAATAAGACTTTGAAGCATTTATTCTATGAGCTAGGCGCTATGATAAGAGCAGGGGATAAAAATAAAGTCAAAAGCAGTGAGTATCTGCTCTCAAGAAGCTTCCATTCTAAGAGGGGAAGGCAGCCCCTACAGGGAGCAAGAGTTGGAAGAAGAAGAAACTGAGTGGATGTGGCTCAGTTTATTCTTGTTGTTACTATTATTATCCCCATCTCTTTTTGTTTTCTCCTCGGCTTCTTTCTTCCTTACCCTCTTTCCAGAGCATTCCTCAGTCTGGTTATTATTCCTGTCACCTTTGCTCATCTCTCTTCTCCAGCCCCTTCCATCTGTCATCCCTTACTCCAAATCCATCTCTCCGACAGCACGGCTTACTTGCCATTCTTCTGATGCTTCCTCAGCGATGTTTTCTAGATGACCTTTACTTGGCCCAGAGAAGGTCCTGGATAATGAATAGAGAGCCAAAGGGACTATTCTTATCCCCCAAGACACCAAGGAACACCATGGCTTTGGAAAGCAGGAAGCCTCTATAGATCATGACGTCTTTTCTAGAGAACACTAAGCCAGTGTTCAGTCATGGAAATACCTGCCGCGTGACTGGACTAAAAGCCTCATAAAATGATTAACTAGAGTCTCTCTTAGAGAGAGACAGACAGACAGACAGATGGAGAGACAGACAGAGACAAAGAGACCCACAGACAGACAGACAGACAGACAGACAGACAGACAGACAGAGTAAGCTTTCCATAATCACTGAATGGGGGTAGGGCTGTGATATGTCACCATTCCTCTGTATCAACTCAAAGACTTCTAGGCTACATGTAGACCAAAGGGGGAACATGAAAGTCTAAGGTGATCTCATTATAGGATTATTTTTTTTAGAGAAGCAATGTTCAATTCAAGAAATAGTTATTAAGCACCTACTATGTGCTTAACCAGGAGGGAGTGGTTGGTGGTGATTGTTGTCCTTCATGCTTGATGAAGACCAAAATGACATCATTATGGTAGGGTCAGTGTACAGTGTGTCCACCTGTGGCTGATCAGACCGGCATGAGTTCTGAAGGCTCCACCACAGGCCATGTGGACATTTGGGTTGGAAATGTCTCTAAATTGGTACATCTCATGTTTCTTTGAATTACTGCAATTCCACTTTGCTTCTATAGCACAGCTCCTTCTTTGTGTGGGTATACCATAATGGACTCTGTCTTGTTCCAGTGTCTTCTGTGTTTCACAATCAAGTTCTTCAGAGAGACCTTTGATCATTTCTGACCTCCATATTATGTCGATTAAAATTTAATATCCAAAATACTCCAAGTATCATATTTAATAAGATTTATTAAATAATGACTTGAAGCAAAAAGGAAAATAAAACAGAGTTCACCCAGCCGTGCACAGGGGAAAAAAAAGAGAGAGCGGGGAAGGTGTTACACATAGCTTAAAAACAATAATGTATGTGAAAAGGATTCTTGGGACAAGAAAAGAATTATGGGAGATGGGAGATTTTATAATTTCACAATGTAAGTGTTTGCCTTGTGTGAGTTTTCTGTAAAATAGTCTTTTAGACAAATGTATGTTTGACATTCTAACCATGTGGCCAACCCATTGAAAATTAAGCACTGGGGGTACAAATAAGGAAAAGAGACACAGTATTGACTCCAAGATGGAAGGACAGGGTCTTTAAAAAATGGAGCAATGGTTTAGGTTCCTGCAAAGCATTTGTCCCACCATGTTCTAAGTCCAAAGCTATCTCTGGGCTCCTGGGCCAGGACCCTGATTTTGTAAGACTGGTGGCCAGATCTTGTCTGGAGTGTCTGATCCCTCTGGCTCAAGCTCCCAGCTCTGTGACTTCTCACCCTGTGCCTAGCACTCCTGTTGCCTCTCTGGCATTTTTTTTTTGCTTTTACAATTGAAAATGCTTCTCCTGTAGGAACCCTGCTGGGACTATACAACCTCCTGCTTGTTTGAGAGATATTGCTGTTGTTCAGGATTGTCAAGGAGATGGAGAGAGAAATATAAACTGTTCAGTCTCCCTCCTTATGCTATTTGCCTCTAATGAGATTCCTATAGCAGCTACTGCCCTGGAGGAAGAAACTCAACAGATTTTGCTCCAGGAAGATATACATGAAAGGAGAGAGTGAAGACCTCAAACCCAGGCCCTGGTGCTGTCCAGCATGCTGAACTGCAGGGCTCCTAAAGAGAACTCTTCAGAAATGCTTATTGACTTGGTTCAAGAGCCTTCTGGGAGACTAAGTTCCTGCTTTGCATCATCATGAAAAATGAAAATTTTTTTGAATGAAAAACATCATTGATCATTTTTCAGAGTGAAATGACTCATGGATTTTTAAAGAGAAAACCATGTGAAAAAATGGCACAGTAGAAAGAATACCAGTCTGAGGACCAGGATTCTAATTTTGCTTTCCTGTTTTTGTGGTCTTCAGCAAGTTATCTCTCCTCCCTGGGCTTCAGGTGCTTCACTTGTAAAACAAAGGGTTTGGGCTAGATATCCTCTAAGGCAGCAGTTCTCAACCTGTGGGTTTGTAGCAATGAGAATCCATAATGCATATCAGGTATTTACATTCTGAATCATAACTGTAGCAAAATTACAGTTTTGAAGTAGCCACCAGAATAATTTTTTGGTTTGGGGTCACCGCAACATGAGGAACTGTATTGCGGGGTCACGGCATTAGAAAGGTTGAGAACCACTGCTCTATGGGAATTTCTGGCTCTAGACTGATGACCCCCTTGTCTGCTTCCAGTGAGAGTGGTGGGTAGCTGAACTTTGGGACTTTTATCCTATCTACCACTTTCAGGGTGGATGGGGAGGAGGAGACACTCCTGGAGAGCTTCATTCTTTGATTTGTTGCTCTCATTCTAGTTAGAGCCTTTATAGTATACAGAATGTTGAAGGAAGGAGACAAGACTCAACTAGTGACCTAATGATTGGGAGCTGTTGATGGGAGGGGGTGATAAGCTGAGGACATCTGATTAGGACAAATATAAATATACACCTCTGGGCTCACTCAGACACAAAATCCCCAAGAAAACCCACCCAAGGGCACAGTTAAGGAATGATTGGTGTTCAGTGGCCTAAGCATTAGACATAGAGGCAGACAGAGACAGGCAGAGTGACTGATACCTAAGATAACCCCTGAATTTGTTTTTTATTTTCAACTGCATCTCTAACATCAATGGTAGAGAGAACTTCCAGTGAGGAAATTCTCTCCCAATGCAGATGGCCATCTGCTCTTAAATTTAATATATTTTTTAAAACTGTCCAGGGAACTGGGAAATGAAGTGACTTTCACAGGGTGTTGAATAATTATTATGTACCAGAAGTAGGCCTTGAACTCAGGTCTTCCTCTCCATTATGCTATATTCAACAAGCATAAAGAGCCAGAAACAAAAGCAGAAGTGTCTCTTTCCTCAAAGAGACTACATTCTATTTTTTTTAAATTAGTCTAAGGAAGAACAGGCAGCAGGGCATAGAGACTGAAGAGGATGGGGAAAGAAGGACTACCACAGAGATAACAGGGAGGCAGAGACCCAGAGACATAGTGAGGAAGACCTAGAGATGGAGAGAGACAGAAAGAAAGACAAACAAAAAGAGGGAGATGATTGAAGGAAAGTGAGGGAGCACCTTAATCATTTAAAAGAATTAATTAGGCAATGAATTTATCACCAACTTAATTAGTCTGGGCTGCAGAGAATCTGACCATATTTTATCATCATCCCTGGAAATGTTCATTAACTTCTGAACCACAGGAAATAGCTAGCTGTTCAGTTCAAACCATCAGAGACTCCCATTTTAGTTTCTTCAACCAGTCACAACAGCTTGTTGGGGTAAGAAAAATTCCCTGGACTGTATGAGGGTGACCCCAGGTATTATGTTGTGAAGACTGATTCAAACAAGACTTGGAAGTTGATGGGTGAGAAGAGTGAAAGGGAAGAGTTAAGGACACTGGAGGTTTGAACTTGAGTTACTAGAAAAATGATGACCTCAATTAAAACATTAAGTTGATCAGATAGTGAATATATGGTGAAAGAGAATACATTCTGCTTTGGATATGTTGGATTTGAGATATTGATGGGTTATGCAGGTGAAGATGTCCAACATGGAACTGAAGCTCAGAAGAGAAGCTTGGTCTGGATATATATAGTGTAAGAATCATTTGCTCAGAAATAACTGAACCCAGGAGAGCTGACAAGATTGCTAAGAAAGGACCTAGAGAGAGTGAAGAGAGATCAAGACAGAGCCTGAGGGACACTAATGGTTGGGGTGGGGTGCATGGGGAAGTGAATCTTTTCAAATTTTAATTTGAACAGCTATCATTGTAAGAAAGATTTTCCCAGCCCCGGTTCCTAAATCTGATACTCTGATACTTCAGAGCCAGTTCTCTTCCTTTTTTTGGGGGGGGGGAATGCAAACCTTTGTGCTTCTCCAATTCTGTATCCAACTCTATCCCAAAGGTATAAAGTCTCTATATCCTTTTCTAAACAAAAATGCTAGTGTCAGGTGACTCCTGATCAAAGTTTTTCACTCAAACCACATAGTAGTATTTTTTTCTCCTCTTATGTTTCACAGGCTCTCTCTCTCTCTCTCTCTCTCTCTCTCTCTCTCTCTCTCTCTCTCTCTCTCTCTCTCTCTCTCTCTCACACACACACACATATATATGTATGTCTTTCTCTCTGTCTGTCTCTCTTAACAGAAACCGTCTCATAAGTTGCTTCAACAAACATTCAAATTTTTTGGTTTACATTTTTTTCTAAGCATCACCTGTCTACAAAATAGTAAGCCACATATAGCCAGGTGTGAAGGTGTCATTTTGAGATTTAGACTCTTCTTCCTTCCTCCTCCTAGAAATGCCTCTGTAATTCTTGGATTGTGATTTGTTCAAATTTGTGTATGTCCATTTGTCTCTTTCACAGAATGCAAGCTTTTTGAGGGCAGGGGCTCTTTCCTTTTTGTCTTTGTGTGCCCTGGACCTAGCACCCTTGGCACATAGTAAGTGCTTAAGGATGTATTGATTTACATTTAAGGGAGGCTATTTCGTTTCAGTATACCTCTTCAAGACTTTGAATAGGGACCAAATTTCAGGATCCCAGAATCTAAATGTGAAGGAATTTCAGAGTCATCAAGGCTAACTCATTTGAACAAGAATCTCCTCTTGATATCTCCCAAATGGCCATGGGTCCTTCTTTTTTGGATTTCTAGTCAGAGGAATCCACCACCTTCAGAAGTAACTAATTCTGGGTTTGTTTCTCCTGTTAGAATGTGAATCTCTATGAGAGCAAAGATATGTTGCTTTTAAAATTACTTATATCCTCAGTGCTTAGCACTGAGTGCATTGCTCCTAGATTTTCATTCATTTATTCATGCATGAATTCATCCATCCATCCATCCATCCATCCATTCATTCCTAAATTTTCCACCCTAATTTCTATCCCAGACTTCACAGAACCCATCTTTTCTTCATTTGGTGGGGGGAGTAGAATACAGCCTTTGTGCTTTTCTAATTCTGTGGACTGACTTCTGTACCCCAAGGCTTTTCAAAGATCACTGACGTTGGTTTAGTAATCAGATCTATGAAGCCTTTATGTGCTGTGGGATAGAGTTCATCAGAGCCTGGTGATTTAAACCCACTGAAGGCAGCTAAGTGCTCTCTTACTATGAACCCATTATCTTGGGTTTTAAATCCTTATTAGCTACTTTTGTTTTGTCTTTTCTGATTTAAAGGCTTTTCTTCTTGGCTGGGAAAATAGAAGCAAAATGAGAGATGGGTCATTTTGTTTTCCATTTGTATTTCATTACCATCAACCAATTTACCCCAACCAGCAGTCACTGCATCACAGGGTTAGACTTAGAAGTGACATTAGGGCTCATTGGACTTTTCTACCTTTTCTCCAGGAGCCTTCTCATCATAGCCATTCCTCTGCCCTGGGCACTTCTCTGAATGATGAGCCCTTTGGCTGGACCCCCATTTCATGAGATATTCAAGCCATACTCACTTTACTCTTGGCTCAGCACCTGACTGGGTTTTCCCACCTCCTTTCTAGTAGCTTTGCCCCTGGATTGCCAGCTCTATTTTAAATATTATTTTCTCCTAGCAGTATGTAAGCTCCTTGAGGATAGGGGATCTTTTTGTTGTTGAGTTTGTGCACTTATGACACCTAGTAAGCACTTAATAAAAATGTCATCTCTTCATCTAAACATCTATCTATAATAGACTTTTCCTGCCTTTTAATTTTATGAATAAGGAAACTGAGGTAAATAGATATGGTTATTAAGTGGTATTTGAGGTAGCATTTGAACCCAGAACTTCTTGGTATCAAGTCCAGTTCCCTATCCACTACATGATGCTACCTCTGCCTTCTTTTATACTCCAAATATACATTTTAGAAAGCAAACCAATTGTATTGTTCTTAGCTTTATTTATCAGCTTCTATTGCTCCTGAGGTTTAGTGTTTTTCCCATTATTCTCAGAGGACCATGGCATACTTTTCTACTTGACCTCAGTTACCTGTCCTTACTTGCAGCTCTGGTAAGTGTCTTTTGAAAATCTAAGTTACTTGGTGAGTCTGATGTGCATTCATATCAATCTCTTCAACTAATTGCCCTTATTGTTGGAATTCTTTTTCTTTTGTCTTCTAACCTTCATTCTTGAGAGCTTCCTTTCTCCACAGGGCTGTCTTTCTTTGTAGAATCTACAAACTATACCTATCCTTTCTCTGAATCCTTAAAATCTGTCACCCCAAAAGTGATTGTCTATGCTCAAATTGGGTGTCATGCCATGAACTCTTAGATGAGCCTGAAGCCACAGTCTGTTCCTACAACTGCCCATAAGGCACTCTTCTTTGGTCAAAATACTGCCTCATTTTCCCATAATTTCCCCTCTTCTCCCCAAATTTTCATAGTATACATTTCAGAAACCAGCTCTTCTTTGAGGGAAACCAAAGATAGTCCTCAATGGAACAGGGTTTTCCTTAGCAATATCGTCTTTCTTAGCCCTTGCCATCTTGGAATCAATAAAGTGTATTGGTTCCAAGGCAGAAAAGTGGTTAGGGCTAGAAAATGGGGGTTAAGTGACTTGCCCAGGATCACACAGCTAAGAAATACATGAATCCAGATTTGAACCCAGGACCTCCCATCTCTAGGCCTGGCTCTCAGTCTACTTTACAATATTCTTGACCACTGGTCATCCAATTGCCAATCTCCAATGAAGAATCCCATCTGTTTTTGAAATACTCAAGCAGTTAGAGGCAGATTTCCTTTATTTGCAGCTAAAATCAGCCTCCTTTCCTCTTTTATCCATTATTGCTAGATTTTCACTCTGGAACCACACAGAGAAAGGTTAATCCCATACCCATTCATCAGTCCTTTAGATACTTAACCAACTAGGGGACAGGAGAACAGACGGCATATCCTCTCACATTTGGGAAACTGCAGCCATTTCAATGACCTCCAGCTGCTCCCTGCTACAAAAGTCCATCTTTTCGAAATCAGTATTCTCCTGATGATGCTGGATTGCTGAAAATCAGGGAGCGCCATGATCTCAGGAGAATCACAATTACATGTGAACCCAAGGGCAATGGAGAGACACCTGATGGGTGGAAGCACATTGCCACCTGTTATTAGTGATGACTTGTGGGCATGAAGAAGCATAAAAGATAGTCCCAAAGTCAAAGAAAGTGGGCTAGTCACATAGCAAGAGAAAATGATGCCATTTGGGCAGCAAACGTGTGGAATGTTAACTTGGTGCTTCCAACATAAGAAAAGAGAAAGAGGAAGGCTTTAACTTGTTGGGTTGCAAACCAATGGAGTATTTATGGGAAAAGAGTGACAAGATTCACACAGAACAAAGGACTGCGGGTAGACTGACCAGCACTAATGGGGGCAAGATGGGACCAGTTAATCAATAAGTGTTTATTACTAAGAATCTTTTATAAGTTAGGAATTCAGAGATAAAAATGAAACAATTTCTGCTTTACGTAGTGGTCATATTCAATGGTCTAAGAGGAGCTTCAAGCTAGATGAGACATATTGAAAGAGTTAAGTTCTTTCTGAACAATGATGCTCAGGGAAATGATTTCTTTCTCTTAGCCTCAGTTTCTTCATCTGCAAAATAGAGATCATAAAATTCATGCTAATTTGTTTGCAAGGTTATTTTAAGCAAAACTCTTTGTAAAACTAAACTATGGAAATATGAGTCACTATTATAGTTATTATTATTATTATTATTATTATTATTATTATTATTATTATGCCCTGATTCTCCCAACTGAGCATATGCTCATTTTGTCAAGCCTGTAGTGTCTTTTTGTAACTGGATTTGAATCTCATCAGAAAGAAACCCATCTTGCTTTTTCTCCTTCTGTGTGTCCAAATGTCCTGGTTTGTGTTCTCATGGGGGTGGTGACCCACAGAACTTTGGAGAAGGACGAGGGAAGATGCTTAAATTGGAAAATGAAGACACTACTTTCCCCTCTCTCCTAGAGGCTTAATGGAAGAGGTTCAAGGGCCATTTGTAAACCTCAAAATTTCTTATACTTATAAATGTTGGAAATTTCACCATTGGGAAATTTCATACTTGAAAAATTTCCTATTGATAGTGGGTCTTGACTATTGGAATGTGAATCCCATTGGCATGGGAGGTTCCTTCTCCTTCCCTTCTTAAGATTACTTTAGGACAGAAACCTTTTGCTGAACAATGGAAAGGACTTTGACCTATGCTTAAGCATAGAACAGGAATTTCTTTGAGTCATGATTGATTTTAGAATTGATACAATGGAGATACTTGGAATCAATCTCCACCCTATTCAATCCTAACAGGATTGAGTAAGGGCTGCAGCCTAGATCAAAATTTAATTATTCCAATCTCTACCCTACTCAGGTTAACAGGATTTAGAAAGGGCTGTAGCAAAGGAGCAAAGATTTAATTATTTGAAAATATGACCTTCAACAGACATGTGCAAAGCCTCTGGGCGGTCCTGGGTTAAGCTAGAGCCTCCATTGGCACAGGGAAATTGATGGACAGTGATTGGTAGATGTGAGAACTGAGGGGAGGCAACTTGGATGGTTTCCTTAAAGATCAGGGGGGTCTGAAGACTCGAGGTGGTTGAGGAGTTGGCCGGAGTGGTTGCGTTATGCTCTGAGAAGCTTGCTCTGAGGGAAGCTGAAGGTGGGGGCCTCTGAGACTGTTTCTCCATTTTGGTCACGTGAGTAATAGGGACTGATCTTTTTTCTTTGCCCCAGCTATCTAAGGGCTTGGGCCTTTTGGCCCAGCCTAAACAGAAGGGGTATTTAAGCCCTATTCCCTTCTCTCCCTTTTTCTCTCTCTCTATCTCTAATTCCTTCCTTCCTCCTATTGTAATTAAACTCCATAAAAGATTGACTGCAGACTTGAGTTTTCATTAAGGAATTACATAGCTGAATTCCTTGGCAACCTTAAATTAATATTTATTAGTCTTTTAAAGTGATTCCCTTGTCACACATTGGATCTGGATTCGAATTCTTCCCTTTTTCTTACTTCTCTACTCTGTTGACCTTGGGCATTTTACTTATCACCAAAGGTGTTAGAGGTGAGAGTGGTCTTTAGAGGTCATTTATTCTTTAACCTTTACTGTTGTTGTTCAGTCATGTCCAGCTTTTCATGACCCCGGGACCACGTTGTCCATGAAGTTTTCTTGGCAAAGATACTGGAGTGATTTTCCATTTCCTTCTTCACTGTATTAAGATGAAAAGAGGCTAAGTGACATGGCCAAGGTTAGATGGCTGGAAAGTGCCAATTCTATAACCTGCTTCTGCCCATTACCCTCCAGCACCCCAGGAGAATGTAAGCCCTTTGAAGACAGGAGATATTTTAGATTTTTGACTCTGAACCCCCAAAACAGCATTTTAGAAGTCAACAAGGCCACAAACTTCATTATCATTCTAGTAGGAACTTTATGGATGGCATGGGAGGTGTTCAGGGACATTGAAGTGATAGAACCAATATTAATCTCTCTAGAACCTAACCCTAGTGGCCCTAACCTTTGTTTTTACCCTCTCTGGGACTCAGTTTCATCCTCTGTTCAAAAAAGGGATCAGGTTAGATGTCTCTACTCTTACCATGGAAAGTTTTATGGAATTTTTGCCAATCACCAGCTTTGGGTTTTCTTTCTAAATGGTTAAATGGTCTTCTTTCTGCTTTTTCTGAGAAGCAACAGTGTAGGAACATATCTAAGGAACAGATGAGGTCATGTATGTGAGATGCTTTTATAGATCTCAAAACACCATACAGAAGCCATATGGTACTGTTGATACTTTATCTGGCAGGAATCTTATGTGGTTGTGTGGGACTTTTGAAGGCATTAGCTCCACTCCTTAGCTTGGTATTTTTAGCTCCTTATGCCTAGCTTTAACCTACTTCCCCATCTTAGGGCACCTCCATTCTTTCACACACTTCACCTGATTTAAACTAGATGATTGGTTAATGGTTCCTCAGTTTCATTTTCTACCCTTCAACCTTTCTGGATTCACTCAGACCTTCCTGCCATGCTCAGAGCAGGCTCCTTCTTCATCCTTGGCTACTCATCAACTTCAAGCTCAGGTCAGGCAACAACTAGTCAGGAAGAAGTGGGCTTAAATCCTGCCTCTGAAACTGTAAGCTATGTGATGAGTCATCTCATTGAGCCTCAGTTTACTCATCTGTAAAATGGTAGGGTTGGTTTTAATAGCCTCAAAAAATTTAGGTAATGGTAATAATAATAATAATAGTAATAGTAATACTTATACAATGATTTAAGGTTTGCAAGGTACTGAATGAGTATTGTATTTTATCCTCACAACACCTCCATGAAGTAGGGTCTATTATTATCCCCATTTGACATCCAAGAAAACTGAGGCAAGTAGAGGTGACTTATTGAGGGTCACATGAGTAATAAGGGTCTGAGGTTGGGTTTGAATCCATATCTTCATGACCCCAAGTCAAATATTCTATCCACTATGCCCTACACTTGCTCCATGAAGCCTTCCTATATATCCCCTTCTTCCAAAGGGATTTCTCCCCTGTCCTATTTCTAAGAGCTCTTTCGATCATTGCCCTCATCATATTCTATCTTGTGGAGTTCTAATTTCTAGTCTTGTTTGGTTTCCAATTAGATTCTAAACTCCTTGAGGGCAAGACTGGATCATTTTCCATCTTTGCATCTTTGGTACATACATTTGGAACTAAAAGGGATCTCAGAGGCTATTGAATATAACCCTCTTATTTTACAGATGAGTAAACTGAGGCTCAGTGAGATGACTCACACAGCTTACAGTCTCAGAGGCAGAATTTAAGCCTAGTTCTTCCTGACTCCAAGGCCAGCACTTTATTTCACTACATCATGCAGATTCCCAGATACTTAGCTTGTTGAATTTAGATCATTTTCTAAGGTTTTTTGACTACTATTAGAAAGAGGCATTTCACACCCTCAAAGAAATAGACTCTTAAAATGGGCAATATTTGTAGTGGAGGCCCAACTATGCTAGTGGATTCCTGCAGTTTATAATTCTTAGGCAGGTTTTTATCAGTCAGGTAGGCCAGTTGAACTTGGTCCTTCAGCATTTGAACTCATACAAGGGAAAGTCTAAAGCCTAACATGAGATTCCCAAGGGTAGGGATATGGGATAGAGTCAACATGACAAGGATATAGCCAGGAAGGTTTCTGGAACCACAGGTGTCATGGTCTTCAGGTCATAGGCAGAGTAGGAAGGGGCTTAACAATGGTCCAGAGAGGAAGCCGCCCTAGGGCTTTGCCCATCCAGCTCTTTTGGCTTCCTTGTCAAGGAGGAAAGCCACCATTCCATCATTTCATCCCCATGGTAGCTTCAGGATGCAGGCAAAGATCCTGGGTTTAATAGAGAGGGGACAAATTCTTGTTCAAGGGCAGCTGAAATCATGGGGTAGAAAATGGTGAGTTTTGATTGGGCCCAAACTAGGCAAGTGTGAGGTATGGAAGTTTCCAGAGAAGGGCAAGAGGACAAAGCTTAAAGTTTCAGGAGAGTGGGTCCCAAGCTTAGACAGCAAGAGAACACAGACCTAAAAGACCAGAGACTATTAAAAAGACAAACTATTATCGCATATTAGGTACATTCTTGAGTACTTTAGTCCAAGATGCACCTGGGAAATAGGGCTTTAAAATAAGTTGGTGGTGGGGAGAGGTGAAAAAAGGCTCTAGGATAGCACCTTAGGTCAAAATGAACTGTCTTCCCTACTCATCCTGAGTCTTCCATGGGCTTTTGAGGATGAGACAACCCCTCAGGGAGACAGATGTTGGCCATCTCCAGATGTCCTACTTGCACCTCTGATGTTTGTTACCACGTGAGACTGCTGGGATGATGGTTCATCCTCCTAAAGAGAGAACACATCAGCATGAACTTCTCAGAGGCCACATGGCAGCTTCTCAGTAAAAGGAAGCATGAGCCTGAAGTCTGGGGCAGTAATGCCCCTGAAGCCACTCTTCCTGCCTGAGAACACTGTCTCATAGTCCAAAACTGTGTAGATCAAAGTAATTGACTTTCAACCCTGTTCCCAATGCAATGCAGCTTGTAAATGGCTTTGAAATGAAGCAGGTGGCAAACTTCATCATTTTTATCCCGCTCAGAATCGATCCGTGGTCATGCTGTGCCCCATAAAGGAGGGAGCTGGCAGGCTGAAATGAATAACCCACAGCCCACGACCACAGAGTGGAGATGACCAATGAGAGGGGATGGAGTTTGTCACCAGTGGGGAAAAGCATGTTGAAAGCTTCTAGGAGTCAATAGAAATCGAGTAACCACACACCCCCACTTGGATGGTTGTGGAGTGAGTAGCATTGGCAAAGCCCCAAGGAGAAAGAACCCATTTTGGGAGTAGGAGAAATAAAAACCCACCTGTTGGAGGAAGAGGGCAAAGAACCCTGTGGGAGCACCTTGACCACAGTCAGTGGCAGTGTGGTTGATTAGAGGCAAAATCATTGGTTCTGGGGTCAAATCCCTGGGTTCAACTCCAATGTCATTACCAATGGAATGACTTTCAGCAAGGAATTCCTTGGGGATCCATTTCTTCATGTCTAAAATGGGTCCTTCTAGATGTCCTTTAAAGCCCTCCCAATTATACACCACAATCCTCTGATGGTCAGTTTTTCAGTCAACAAGCTTTTATTAAGGGTTGAGGATGTGTCAGGCACTGTACAAAGTGCCAGAGAAACAGAAAGACAAGAGCCAATGCCCTCAAGGAGCTTGCTTTCTAACAGGGGAGATAACATGAAACCATAAATATTTAAATAGTAATTTAAGGTCTTATTATCTCATTGGATTCTCAAAAAAACCCTGTGGGGGTGAGGTGCTATTTTATTCCCATATTGCAGAGGAAGAAACTGAGGTTGAGAGAACTCAGGAAGATCTCTTCAAGATACTTATTGGATGGGTGACCCTAGGCAAATCACTGTACTTTTCGGAGCCTCAATTTTATTATCTGTGAAAAGGGGATGATAACGAAATTCATTTTATAGGGTTATTGAGGCTAATGATTTAACCTTTGTAAAAATACTTTTCAAACTAAAGCACAATGTAAATGCCAATTGTTATAATTATCTGAACCCTTTTTATGCTTGGTCCCTATTGGAAATCTGGTGAAACCTATGAACCCTTTCTGAAAATAATATTTTAATGCATAAATTATCTAGGATTACAAAGGAAGTAATTATATTGAAATAGTCATCAAAATATTTTAAATGGTTTATGGACCACTGTTATTAACAGGTAGGAGAAACAGAAAAAAAACGACCTAAAGTGGAATTTAATCTGAGTCTTGAAGGAAACTAGAGAAAGTCAGAGACCTTTAGAAATTGAGAATTATGGGGAAGCCCTGGCCCAGCCTCTCTAACCATAAGAGGGGGGATGTAGTTGTTATGGGAGCAAACAGCCATGAAGTGAGTGCTGTTGGGGACCAGAAGGTCAAGCAGAAGGATGGGAAACAAAGAGAGAGACAGAGACAGAGACAGAGAGACAGAGACAGAGAGACAGAGACAGAGAGAGACAGGAGAGACAGATGGAGAGGCAGAGAGAGAGACAGAGCGGAAGGAAGGAAGGAAGGAAGGAAGGAAGGAAGGAAGGAAGGGAGGAAGGAAGGGAGGAAGGAAGGAAGGAAGGAAGGAAGGAAGGAAGGAAGGAAGGAAGGAAGGAAGGAAGGAAGGAAGGAAGGAAGGGAGAGAGGAAGGAAGGGAGGAAGGAAGGAAGGAAGGGAGAGAGGGAGGGAGGGAGGGAGGGAGGGAGAGCAGAAAGGAAGGAAGGGAGAGAAGAAAGAAGAGAGAGAGAGAGAGAGAGAGAGAGAGAGAGAGAGAGAGAGAGAGAGAGAGAGAGAGAGAATATATGGGAGGAAGCCCCAGAAAATGAGTGGGTAGGAGAGATTCACACTTCTAGGGAGAAGAGAGGAAGAGAAAGGAGCCAGCCAGAAAAGTAGAGCCTCTGGGAGTCTGCAGCCAAGGAGAAGCAGATGTGTAGGGCAGGTCTTTGGCAGGTTTTTGAAACCAAGGACTGCAATTTCCCCTCAAGCTTCTGGCATCTATATAAGCCTATAAGCAGTTTGAGCGTCTCTCTCATTCCTGAGCCACACTCTAGTCCTCTGGTCCAGTAGCCACCCTATAATTCACCTTCCTCATATTTATCGCCACATAATCTATTGTTTCCTGCAGGGTAGGGCCCATTGACTTTTCAGACAGGCACGGGAAAAATGACACTTTTCAGCTGCAAACATAATGCCTCTCCCTCCCACCACTGTCAAAAATCCATTATTGGAAAGTCGATTCTGTGTCTGATTCCCAACAATAGCCTAGAGATGCCCAGCATATGGCTTCCAAGAATTTACCTTGTATCTTTCCTTGCTTGAGAAGAAGGAAACCAGCTAGACTCCCCCCTCTATCAGATTCTTATTCCATGTCTCTCCAACAGACCACATCTTCATGTGAAGAATATTTGCGTCATTATTCAGGTAAGGATTTGAACCCAAACATTCCACCAAAAAGACATGTTGTGTGTATTTTCAGAAAGCAATATGACCCATTGAGTCATAGATCTAGATCTAGAGGGGACTTTAGAAAATATTTGGTCCAACACCTTCATTTTTCAGTTGAAAAAACTGATGTCCACAATATAGAACTGACTTGACCAAGGTCACAGAGATACTAGCTAGCATAGTTTTTGAAAGCAGGTCAGATAACTATAGTTTTAGAACTGGAAGACTTCAGAGACCATCTCTTCTATTTCCCTCATTTTACAAATAAGGGAACTGAATCTCAACAAAGTAGTGAGTTGCCCACAATTATACAAATAGCAAGTAGCAAAAAGGTTTAAATCCTACATTCCCCAGCTTGGAAACCAGAAGTGCATATGGCACCATTTAATACGTTTAAGGGTTTGAAAGAGCAGGCAGCACAGTAGAATAGTCAGAACAGTTGGTGTTGAAGCCAGGAGACTTGGCATTGAGTTATAAATGATTATAGATTTAAAGCTGGAAGGGACCAAAAAGCTTATAGTCTATTTTACAGATTGGAAATCCAAGGCCCAGACTATTGAAGTAACTTGTCCAGGGGGCACATAGGTACAAAATAGCAGACAAAAAATTCACTCAAATACCATGGTTCCAACTCTGAAAATTATCAACTATATGACTGTAGGCAGTCATCTGAGTCCTCTAAGCGTCAATGTTCTCAATCTTAAAATAAGCATAACATTTGTACTAACTCCTTATGAAATTGTTTTAAGGGAGATTTTTTGTATGACAAAGTACTATAAATATGTGAGTTGTATTTATAAAGGGTTCACTCACAGATGGAACCTTAAAAATCTTTTAGTCCAATCCAAATTTGAATAGGAATCCCCTATCCAATTCATCCAACCAGTGGTCTATTTGCCTTTTCATGAAGGTCTCCACTGATGGTGAAATCATTACTTCCCAAGGCAGCCCATTCTGCTTCTGGGATGTTCGAATTTTTAGAAACTTTTGCCTTGCACTTAAAAAAAATTCCATCATTTGATCACTATAGGGAGTTCCTGTTAAAGAGTTTGTTTTTATTAAAAAGCCTAAATTTGCCTATTTGAAAGCCTTATTCATTGCTCCTGGTTCTTCCCTCTTGGGTCAAAGAGAATAAGTCTTATCTCTTTCCTGTGTGATAGTTGAACAACCATCATGACCCTGTTTTCCTCTCCTGAGTTTTCTCTCTTCTAGAACATGACATGGAGTCAAGGCCCTTCCCCTTTCAAATGGCCCTACTCTGGAGCTCAAAGCCCTACCTAAATAAAATGTGCTGTCTAGACTGGAACACAATCTTCTAGATGGACACTGGTCATATCAGAAGGCAAGTATTTTATCCCTTGATTTGTGGGTGCTATGCTTCTGTTAATTAATGAATTCTAATTTTACATTGGCTTTCTTGACAACTCTAGCATACTGTTGACTCCTTTTCAACTTGTAGTCCCTAAAACTCCCAGAAGAAGACTTCCTGGATAGATTGCCAATGAAGAGAATCACACATACACACACACACACACACACACACACACACACACACACACACACACACACAAAAGAAAGCACAGAGGAGTTGCAATGATGGTGATGATAACACAATGATGGTGAAGATAACAGTGGTGTGGTGGTAGTATGATAATGAATGTGTACTTGTTATTTCTCCTGCTAGAATATAAGCTCCTTGAAGGTAGGAATAATTTATTTTTTGCTATTCAACCCACAGGGCTTTGCACAGTGACTACTAACAACACACAGTAGGCACTAAAACAAAGCTTGTTGATTGATGCATTGAAGACCAGCTGATATTTATTTAGCACTTTGGGATCTACAAAATACTTCACATAGAGTATCACATGTGAGCTGCAGCTTAAGGAGAGACTACCTTTCCCATAATGACCTTTCAGCCAGCATTTGTTGGATGATTATGGTGTCCCTGGAAACCAAAATTAAGGCAATCATCTTGAGCATTTTAGTGACACAAGGGCATGGTTTCCAATGGCCACATGAGATTTTGTACTGGCATAGAGCTTTCTAACCAAGACTCAATTGGCAGAATTTTTTAACACTTTTTGACCTCCCCCCATAACAGATTTTTCTGTGATTTTAAGAATCATTGTATCACAGATACTATCTCAGATCATAGCTTGAAGGCAACTCAGAGGCATTCTAGTCCCACCCCTTCATTTTACACATGAGGAAACTGAGTTCTAGGGACTTCAAGTGACTTTACTAAGGTGACAGAAACAGTACTTGAACCCAGGTCCTCTTAACTACAGACCCTCATGCTTTGTTCCACTCTACAACCAAGTTTCATTTTGTTGCTGCTTTTCCTGCCTTTCCTGCCTCCAAACTTATGAGTAGCTCTACCTCACCACTGCAGAGATTTTTATTTCCAAAACAATGGCATGTTGATGCATGAAACTTGAGGTGATTAAAAGATGCCCAGGGCATCTCTGTTCCATTAGACAGAACATGCCCCATAGGGAGCTCTCCAAGGTGGTATCTACATTTCCTTGAATAAGTACATGTGACTATGAGGCTGGTGAAAAATGGATTTTGGTCTTTAACATTTAACTTCTCCACAGAACTGAGAGTTTTTTTGGAATGAGAAAAGGCCATTCCATGAGGTTGACTCGATTTGAGGAGCTGAGCTCTTATCTCTGCTCATCTTTTTTTTTTTGACATTTCATTTTTCCACTTCTTAGAGTGAAGGAAAAGCAATAAAAAGTTGATCCTCAGAACTCCCAGACATCTTTTTTTGCACAGTCTATCTTTTATGAGAGAATTATAGTGTATTGGATAAAGGACTAGCCTCGGAGTGTGGGAGACTTGGATTCAAATCCTACATCTGTCACTTGTTATCTTTATGAGCTTGGGAAGTCATTTCCCTTGCTCTGAGCCTCAATTTTCACATATATTAAAGAAGGATCATAATATAAATAGAGGGAGGCAGAATGCATAAAGAATAGAGAGTCAACTAGGGAGTGAAGAAAGCCTGTGTTCAAGTTCTGGATACTATTTATGTCACCATGACCAAGTCACCTAACCCCAAGCACCTTTTTCAGGTTATAAATTGGAGACTAGAGGCCCATCTACAACAGTGGAAGGAATTTTCACAGGAGACAATATTTATGAAATCATAGATCTGGTCTAACCTTTCTTCCCAAATCCCAACTTATATTTATAAATAAGAGACTAGACCAATGGCCTCTAAAGTCCTTTCCAACTCTAAATTTATCTCTGTCCACATGAGCCTATGAGTTTAAAAGTTACATTGAAATTAAGTTGTCTTCTATCACTCCTATCCAAAGGGGTGAGTGATAAAATTGATCTTAGAGACCAGAAGGCCTTCTTTTATCCCTATTATACAGAAGAGGAAATGGGCCAATAGATGAAATGATAAGTCCACAGTCACACTGAACACCAGTGGCAAAAACAGTTTCCTGAGAAACTCTGTCTCTTCTCCTTACTCATTCTTATTCTTTTCCCTGCTCCTTTGTAAGTTTTATTCCTTTTCCTTTCTCTGAATGTTTCCCCTTCTGCCCTTATGTCAACAAATGATGATCTCAGCAAAGGATCTGGAACCCCTGTAAAAGTTATGTGAGAGGTGCTAGGTAACATTGTGGATAACCTGTGTTGGACCTGGAGTCAGCTTGAGTTCAGATATGACCCCAGGCACACTGTCTTGTGGCCCTGGATAAGTGAATTAACTTGTGTCTTCTTCAGTTTCCTTATCTGGAAAATGGGGATAAGTGACTAACTCCCAGGGTTGTTGTAAGGATAAAATGAGATAATATTTGTGAAGTACTTTCAAACCTTAAAGCAATATATAAATTCTAGTAATTACTTTTGAGTCCTGCTCTGGCTCATTTTCCTAAATGGAACTCTCAGGATTCCAGCTATCTTCTTCTCTTTCTTAGATACCAATAAAGAGTGCCCCAGTTTCATTTAACCACTTACCACTAATTGCCTTTTACAAAGAGATATCTCCTTTGAATATATTATAACAAATAAATATTTCTCCCCAATGTCTTGAAGATGCATTTGTACTATAGTTCCTATGTGACACTGGTCCCACCAAGTTCATAAATAAATGCAGCATTACTCCTCATTTCAGCTACCCTGAAAAAGATGCTAAAGGGCACTCCTTGCTCCTCAAGGCACCCACCTATACCAGCTGTAAATGCTGGAACATCAGAATACCCTTCTGAAATTTCTAAACCCCCAAGATCAGAGGCTCTGTTCCCTCTACTCGAAAGGGAAAAGGATAAACTCAGAGGCAGAGAACTGAGGTTCTTTCACATGGCCAAATGCCATCAGAGGCCAGGAAAGACTCAGCCATTTGAAGATGCCTCCTGTATCACCTACATAAATAACTTACAGAGACTTTCGAGATCCATGTGGGTAGCAGGCTGCAACGAGATACAGAATGCCCAAGAAAACCCTCCAATCTCTCCAAGACCCTTCCATTCTGGGGTATCATGAGTCTCTTGAGCAGGTATCTCATCTTCTCCCCATAGGGTGATGCTCTCCCAGGCTCTCTGTATATGCACCAGAATCCCATTGTATTTCATTTCTATCTTTCTGGAAGTTAGTTAAACTCAATACATTGCTTTTCCCTTTCCCAAAGGAATTCATCTCCAAAGCCTTGTCTCTTTCAGTAGAATGAGAAATTTTACCTTCTGTTAAAGGAGATTTCAGTCTTGGGGAACAGGAAAGTCTCTGAACCAGCAAATTCCGAATGGATTCAAAACGATTTGGTGGAGTGGTTTGAATAATTTTCCAAATTTCCCTATGAAAGAACTCATCCTGGCAAAAAAAAAAAAAGATGGGAAAGAAGTCATTGGCCTCCTTGAGACTTCTGGAGGATCAGGAACATAGAGTTGCTCCTGTGGCTGTCCCACTGAGTCAGCATTCAGCACCAGTAATCACGTTGATTGCCCTATTTCAGTGGAATCAACCAAAAAGATGATCACTTGAGTCATATGGTAAAGTCTTCAGGCTTCAGTGGAGGCTTAAAAAAAGGCGTCTGCCATTTGCAAAACATTCAGAAGAAATAATTATAACAGCTGACATTTCTATAGAACTTTGAAGTTTGCAAAAGGCTTCGTTTCCTTTATCACATCTGAGTCTCAAATCAACTCTGGGAGGTAAGTCCTACAGGGTGCTCTCCTTAGCATGTTACCATGAAAAGAGGACTGACATCAGACAAAATGAGTTCAAATCCCATCTCTGAGATTTATTACCTATAAGTCATCCTACCTCCATGGGCCTCAGTTTTCCCTATCTGGAAAATGAAAAGAGGAGGGTAGATTAGATGGCCACTGAGGTGGCTGCTAGTTCTAAAACCTATGATGCTATTATCGTGCCAGCTGGATCCTTGATGACCAGACTACGCTGCCCTTAGTCTCTTCAAGACTTTAAGTAACTGATCCATTCTGTAATCCTTCTGCCTAATGCCTGCCCCATTCTGGCTCTAGATGAAAAATATCTTCGTTTCGGTTCTGGTTCTGGCAATGTTGCCCTTTTGTCCTATCTATCTGGAGTCATGAGTATATTATAATGGGTATAACCTTTAAAAACCTGAATTCCATAAGATGTGCTATTAAGCCTTTCAACTGAACATTTTTTGAAGTCCTACATAATTAATGATCACAACTCATATTTGTGTTTTTAAATTTGCAATGCACTTTCTTTACAATCATCTTGAATAAGAATGGTAAAAGGATTGTCTCATTGCATCTGTATGAATAGGTTCCTTCCATATTAAAAAAAAAAACCATTCCTCAAATCAAGCAACAGTGTTTTTTTTTTAATAAACATTAATTAAATAGCCTTTGTACTTGCTCAGTGGTCATCATGGCCTTATGGCTTATCCTATATTTTATTTTATTTCATTTAGAAGATTTTTAAAGATTGAGGCTGCCTTTTCTGATGCTCTCTGTTGTCGGAGCTCTTTCCCTTATGGCTAAGATGAAAATATGTTTGTTTCACATGGATAATTGATATCCTATTGCTTGTATTCTCAATGGGTGTGAAAAGAGAGGGGAGAGAAAACTTAAAACTTAAAGGAACCCAGAACTCAAAAGGAAAAAATTGTTAAAAAAATAAATAATAAAGTTAAAGCTCTTTCCTTCACAAATCACCTTGAATTTACTCACTACCATCTTTTTTATATCCTCTTTCATCTCTTATTAGATTATAAGCTCCTTTAGGTCAGGAAATACTCTTTGTTTTCATCTGTGTATCCCCAAAGCCTAGCACAGTGAGAGGCAAAATGTAAGATATATTTGGATGATGTTTGTCAATCTAGATTGTACCTGTAAAACTTTCTGTCTCAGGGAGGTAGAAATATTTCATCATTTCCTTTCTTCCACATGGGGTCTTAAGATTTCATTTTAAAGAGATAACCAGCTCATATAATAATAGGATCAGAAATAGGCTATTGAATGTGAGTGAATTCGACTGAACATATAGAAATGTGGATACTTTTTTTCCATTAATGTTAAGAGAAAGTCATCCATAATGGAAAGAATATTTGCCTTGGAGTCAGGAATGACAGAATGTCTATTAATACTTACAATGTGATATAAAATACTCAGGGATTTATTGATAGGTACTGTTTCCAGTCATACTTAGTGCCCAGCAGAGTTTCTGGCACATAGTAGGTACTTTATACGTGTTTAATGATGGATACTTATCAATAAGCAGAGACATTGTATAACATTGATTATAGACTCAGAGCACAGTCCCTTGGTGCATGGAACCTAATGAGTCAGGAGCAATGTTTTCAAAAACCTTATAAAGGCCAAGGCAGGATGAATACATTTGGAAATTTTGCAGAGGGCAAAAGGAAAAGGTAAAATTTAAACATTAAAGAAAACATAGAGAAGAAGAAAAGTCTTACATCAGATAAAATAGTAAACTGATCAGTAAACACTAGAGGATTTATTCTGGAATTTGCAAACAAACCAGGAAAAGCTCATTATAAGTAAGTAGAATTTATAAAGCCAAGCTAGAAATTTTCATCATTAACTACTTAACCACCTGAATTCAACTCTTGGAAATCTCAGCTAAATTAGAGCAAGCTTCAGCTGGTTACAATGACTCATGTAAAAATCAAATGGCTGTCCTGAAGCCAATATGGAAAAATGAAAAATTCTCTTATGACATATGCTTCAGGGATTGTTCTAAGGGATGGGCATACAAATACAAAGGCAAGTCAATCCCAGCCCTGCAGGGTCTTGGAATAGAATTACAATAGAAGAAGGCAATAGTGGTGGCCAGAGAAAGATGCTTTGGACTGGGAAGTCACATGGATGATGAGTGGGACAGCTGGACAAGGGGTTGACACACCTTCATAAAACGTCAACTCCCTGCTTTGAATACATACACTCTATGAATTTTAGACATAGCACTTAATTTCCCATTGCCCCACACAGCTCTTCAAAACCATGTTTTGAATGAGTTATTGATCTTTACCCATGAAAGGAATTTCCATAGTAGGAGTTCCAAAGAGTCATGAAATTGAAGGTCCAAATTAAATGACAAGAAACTTTAACCTTATGTGAACTACAATTACTTTGAAAAAAAAATGTTCTAAAGATGGTTGGGGTGGTGGGGCTGGACAGCTCCTTTTAATCTACACAGTAAAAATCACATAAAAGGTGAAAAACTCTTTAATTTGAGTGGGATCTATGCCATACAAATTCCCTAATCACCAGATTTCCATATTTAGCTTGCGCTACATTTAGAAAGAAACACAAATTCTCCCCCTCTGCCTCTATGCTAACCCACCACCTTTGTCTTGTCACTTCTCCTGTTATATTTAGAGGGTGCCCCACTTAAATAGGTACCAAAAAATGGGCCACTCCAGATTCTCCCATTCTTCTCCTCCTCCCGTTGCCCCATGTCTCCATAACTGTCCTGCTAAAGATGTCTCCATCTTGCCCCATTCATGTCTGTCTTGATCTCTCCATCTTTCCCTCCATTTCATTACAGATATCTTTCCCAGAGTCTCCCAAACATTCCTTCCAGGGGCACAAGCCATGTAAAAAGATCCGCCTGCGTCTTAGCTGTTAGGAGAAGCCAAGAGAAAGATGGCGGACAGCCGCAGCAGCCACAGCTCCAGGTCAATACTGCCTGTGCCTGTATCAATTAAGACCTTCATCGATCACCTCGATCTACATTAAGGTACATCTATCTTGCAGTTTGTTCTACTCTCGTTTTCCTTGCAATGCAAATGTTCCCAAGACTCCCCAGTTGGTTTCTGCCTCTCCCAAGGTGCTTTTTTGCATGCCTTGTAAGTATGAGAGACAGAAAACCTGCTGCTTGTGACTTAATAGGGCACCTCGAACTCTGCTGATCGATCACTGATGCATTTACAAGAAACTTGCAAAGAGACTTTCAGCCACACTGTGGGGAAGCGTGGAGGGGAAAGGTCTCCACAGAGGACGGGAAGCCGCCGTCTTTTATCCTAGATGGCCCAATCTGTAAGCCAGCTGGAGTCCCTGCTTGTGTGCTGCCCCTTCTACCATGAAGGCTTTGGAGAATGGCATTTAAGGCTGTGGACACGGGGGTGAGAGGAGCTGGGTTCAGATCTTCACATGCAAACTTCCTCTCTGTATGCTTCTACCTTGATGAGTCTTCATTTTCCTCCTCTATCAAATGAGGGGTTTGAGGATGAACTAGATAACTTCCAGGATCTTTTTCAGATCCACATCTCTGAGTTCATATTTTTTTTCAATTCAATTTTATGTTACAAACATTTGGAGCAGTTTGGTGGCTCAGTGGATTGAGTGAGAGTCAGGCCCTGAGACAGGAGGTTCTGAGTTCCAGTCTGGCCTCAGACCAGATTCTTAGCTATGTGACCCTGGGCAAGTCACTTACTTCCTATTGCCTAGCCCTTTCTGTTCTTCTGAGTTGGAACCAATGCAAAGTATTGGTTGTATGACGGGAGGTGAGTGTTTTGAACAAAAAGTCAAAAGGATTCATTAAGCACTTACTAAATATCAGGATCTAGAGAAATAAAGACAACAATGAAGCTTATATTCCACTGGACTGCCCCACCAGGGATGTGCTTTTCATGTGTCAGCCAGGCATGGAGGGGACTAGTTGCCTATAGCGTTGTTCTTGAGCTACAGCCTCCTTTTACCCACTCCATGGCCTTTTGGAGTCCCCTTGGCTTGGCATTTTGATTCCTCTAGGATTGTGGAAGAGTGTCATTGTGCTGTAGTAGGAAGGGCTGGGTTTAAACTCCTCCTTTGGTACTAGTCACAAGATCTCTCTGCAATTCAGTTTTTTCATCTTTAAAAAGAGGAAATTGGAGGGCAACTGGGTGGCTCAGTGGATGGAGAGCCAGGCCCAGAGACAGGAGGTCCTGGGTTCAAATTTGACCTCAGACACTTCTTGGCTAGGTGACCCTGGGAAAGTCACTTCACCCCCATTGCCTTAAAAAAAGAGAGAGAGAGGAGATTGGATTGGATGGCTTCCAACATCCCTTTTGTCTCTAAGTGATTTCCCACCAAATCACAGCTATCCAGCATCACCAGGAAGAGAAGATGTGTCTCAGGACATCAAAGAGGTGATTTCACTTGGGTGGAGACTCTCCATCAGCATAGACTATAATTCATCTATAATTTGTCATCTCAGAGTTCCCTGAGACACAGAGAGGGAGAGACAACAGACTGGCCCTTGGCCGCATGGCAAGTGAGTGTCAGAGCTGGGGTTTGAGCCTTGGTCTTCCCAATGCTCTTAGCTTCTGTCTAGCCCATGATGGCTCTCTTCAGATGAACACATGGGCACACATAAACTGACCCCATGCACAGGATCTTAAATCTTGAACTGGAAGGGACATGAGACCCTTGAGTCCAGCTCCCTCATTTTTTGAAACCATTACTTTATGTCTTAGTAACAACTCTAAGGCAGAAGGGCAAGGGCTAGGCAAACAGGGCTAAGTGACTTGCCTAAGGTCACACAGCTAGGAAGTGTCTGAGGCCACATTTGAATCTAGGACCTCCCTTCTGCAGGCCTGGCATTCTATCCACTAAGTCACCCAGCTGCCTCCAAATGTCCTCATTTTGTTGTTATTCATGCACCCCAGTCATGTCTGACTCTTTGTGACCCCATTTGGAGTTTTCTTGGCAAAGATACTGGAGTGGTTTGCTATTTCTTTCTCTAGTTCATTTTATAGATAAATAAACGGAGACAAACAAGGTTAAGTGACTTGCCCAAGATCACATACAGGTAATATTAGAAGTGTGATTTGAACTCAGATCTTGTGATTCAAACGTTAGTGTCATTTCCACTGAAGTCCACTATATTCTTATGCTGCTGTTTCCTTGTGCTGTTATACATTAAACATGAACACTTCTGACAAACAATACTTATGTAAGCAAGAAGAACTCTGCTAACACTGTATGCATTTAAATCTAACCACACAGCTCCATCTGATGCATACCAGTTGGCATACAAATATACTAACCACTAGCATTTATATAGCACTTCAAGGTTTAACAAGTGCACTACAGATATGATCTCATTTTCTCCTCACAGCCACTCAGAGGAGTAAGCACTCTTTTTATTCCCATTTTACAAATTAGTAAACTGAGGCAGTCAGAGGTCAAATGACCTACTTTGGGTCTTACAGGATTGAACTTGTCTTCCTGACCTCCAGAATGAGCACTTTATACACTGCACCACCTAACTGCATGTTTATGTATTTGTACACATAAACATATATGTATATGCACATGTGAATGTATATCAGACAAATGATATACTTAAATCTTTACATATAAGCAAATGTATATAGCAAACACTGAATAAATGCTCATTGATTTATTGAATCAAACATAATATGGCTCTAACTGACAGGAATCTTTCCTTGTTCCAAGTCTAAAAAGTGTCTGGACCTTCCACCCATTTCTCCTGGATCTCCCCACTGAGACCAAGAAGAACAAGGCTAGTCTTTCGTATGGAATGAATATAAAACTTTCCATCAAGTTGGTTGACTTCTTTGGGACACTCTCCAGCTGGTCAATGTCCCTCTTAACCAGGGGCAAGAAGAATTGAAAGCAAATAGCTAGACGTGTGACAAGGGCAAGGTCCATGGAGACCATCACCTCGCTGGGCTTGGACTCTGGATCTCTTAATGGAGTCTAATAGTGTGCTCTTTGGGGCTGCTATGTTAGTAATACACATATTGAGATTGCCATAAAATTGCCAGCTCTTTTAAAGACAAATTTCCATCTGGCCATTCTTACTCCCATATTATACTTGGGAAGTTGGTTTTTGGAGCTGGATTGTAAGAACTTACATTTTTTCCTATTAAATTTCGTTGTTTTAGATTTGTCCATCCATCTATCTACCCATGTATCTATCTATCTATCTACCTATCTATCTATCTATCTATCTATCTGTCTGTCTGTCTGTCTGTCTGTCTGTCTGTCTGTCTCTCTATCCATCCATCCATCTATCTATCTATCTATCTATCTATCTATCTATCTATCTATCTATCTATCTATCTATCTACCTGTCTGTCTAGTTAACTATTCTATCAATCTTTCTATCTATCTATCTATCTATCTATCTATCTATCTATCTATCTATCTACCTACCTATCTATCCATATGTCTATATATCTATCCATCTATCTATCTATCTATATATCTATATATCTATCTACCCATCTACCTATCTATCCATCTGTCTATATATTTATCTATCTATCTGTCTGTATGTCTGTCTATCTATCTATTCCCTTATTTTCTCTCTTAGTATCAGTTCTAAGACAGAAGAGCAGCAAAGGTGAGGCAATTAGAGTTAAATGACTTGCTCAGGCTCACACAACATGAAAGTTTCTGAGCCTACATTTGAATCCAAGACCTCCTGTCTTCAAGACTAGCTTTCTATCCACTGTGCTACCTATTTGCCTCCCATTTTAAAGATGAGGAAACTGAGTCAACAAAGTTAAGTGACTTACCCAGGCTCACATAGCTAGAAAGTGTCTCAGGCTGGATTTGAATTCAGATTTTTCTGACTCCAGATCAGGTGCTCTACCAATTTCCAAAGCATTAAATCTATGCTTTTCTCAGAGATTTAGGTCTAGAAAGAACCTTATAGGCTACCTAAACCATCTCCTCCATTTTACAGCTGAGAAAACTGAGGCAAAGTGAGGTTAAATAACTTGTCCAAAGTCACACAGCTCATAAATGAGTAAGGCAGAATTTAACTTCAGTTCCTTTGGCCCAAATCCAGCAATCTACTGAAGCATGCAACTTGTCCTCATTGAAATAACTACATACCAAAGGAAGGTAATAATCACCAGAAATAGTCTGAGTTTCTCTCAGCTCTGAAATCATAAAAGGAGAATTTCCCCAAATTTGTATTTCATAGTTGTTTTGCAGCTTTCTTCTCTGATAATTAATCATCTCCTGACTCCGACGATCTATAATAACAGGGTGCCAAAGCCAAGTTCCATGAAAATAAAATCAATCTAGCAATGCCATCAACTGCTCCTCCCTATCTAAAAAGCATTTTAGCCTGGTACAGGGAGCTCCAAAAGCTTTCTCAGCAGGGCTGGATTATTGGGCAAGAGCAGCCGTGAAGATTGTGCAAGTACATGGGCGCACACACACTCAAAATGCCAGTAATTGGGGTCATCGTTCAGTCAGTCCTTAAGAAAAGGAATGTGGACCAGCTAGCAGCAGCCCGGGCTTTTGCGAAGGCCAATGGGTGCTTCCAAAGGTCTGTGGACACCTCTGCCCCTTCCATCAGGGAAAGCTAATGAGGATTTTTCACGAGAAAGTGTTACTAAGGTGCGATTCTTGGAAAGAAAACCAGCAGCAAGATCGGCTCTCACCAGTGAAAAAGAGAACCTTCTACAGATGAGAATTTGTGTGTTTCTGTTTCCCAGCATTTACAGGCTCTGAGGATGGCTGGAGGTGAGGGAGAGCCTGGCTCCTTTTGAAACCAAGAGAGGACACTTAGAGGACAAAGTAATGTGGCTGGCTTTGACTCCCCATGGAAACCAAAGGCTAGAGGTCACTGGACTGGGAATTGGGCCAAATGGTTTGCCAGTCAGGAGGAGATGAAATGACCTGCAAGGCCATGAGGTATTTTCCCAGCAGCTTCTGGGGGAAGTTGACTTTTGAAGACAAGGAGGAAAATAAAGGACAGAAAAACCGTGGTTTATTGTATCCCTTCCCCACCCCCAACGGGATCCGGGGCCGCCATTCTGGGCCATTGCCAGTCCTGCTCAGTGGAGGTCACCCAGTCTGGCTCTGTTCCCATCCCCCAACAAGTCTGGCCATGCATCTTCAAGGGACTCACTTCTTTTCTCCAACCATCCAACCTGAAATAATTCCTCTTTTCTCCAAGTTCCTCTAGCATCTATTGACTGCACTGTTCATCAATAGCGTTTGCTATTTCCAGCCTTGAATGGACAGCTCCATTCTGTGTGGGAGAAAGAATGCTGGGTCCACTTTGTGTGCTTGGTTCTCACTAGCTGTGTGACCTTGGGTAAATCACTGCTTGCCTTTCCTGGCTTTTTGGTTCCCATCTATGGGAACAGAAGGCCTGGGTTAGATCCAGGGTTCTTAATCTGGGAACTATGAACCTATTTTTTTCTTTATATTTTTAAACCTTTATCTTCCATCTTATAATCAATATTGTATATTGGTTCTGAGGCAGAAGAACTATAAGGGCTAGGTTTGTCCAGGTTCATTCATCTAGGAAGAGTTTGCGGCTAGATTTGAACCCTGAACCTCCTGTCTCTAAGCCTGTCTCTCTGTCTACTGAGCCACCTAGCTGCTCCCTTTGTGAGCCTTTCTGTGAGATATTTTGATAGCTGATAGTTGCTTTCCTTTGTAATTCTAAGTATTTAACTTTATTCTTTTAAAAATATCATTCGGAAAATGGGTTCAAAGGCTTCACCAGACTGCCCAAGGGTTCCCTGCCCCCTCCAAAAGGCAGAGGACCCCTAGACAACAAGATTTCTAGGACTCTCCAGTTGTGACTACCCTATAAAGTGTCAGTGGCTAAACTCCTTATGGCAAGCACTGCCTTTAGATGTTCTGACATTTTTTTGTTGGACTCTCTATGATCCCATTGAGGGTTTTCTTAATGTTTTAACCCTTACCTTCCTTCTTAGAATCAATAATGGTTCTATGGGAGAAGAATGGCAAGGGCTAAGCAATGGGAATGAAGTGACTTGTCCAGGGTCACACAGCTAGGAAGTGTCTGATTTGAGGCCAGATTTGAACTCAGGAAGATGAGTGTCCTGGCTCCAGACCTGGCACTCTACCTACGGTGCCACCTCACTGCCCCTCACCTTGCAAATACATCTCAACTCAATTCCAAAAGTGCTTGTCCGACATGATACCAAGGACTAGTGCTCAGAAGACAAATGAAACCCTCCATGCCCTCAAAGAGCATACACAGGCGACTAAGTACAGAACACACACTAAGCAAATTCAAACTACCAAGTCACGGGTGTCCCCCACCTCTACTCCATAACAACTGGGAAATCAAGAGAGGATTCCTGGAGAAGGAGGCCCACAGAGAAGTCAGGAGCTCTAAAACATCCATCCATACAGTCCAGGACCAGTGATTCCTTAAAGCAGATCTTAGCCCACCTATCTCTAAGCTCTTTGAGTTCAGTCTCCTTCTCCAAGATGAACCACCCCCAATGGCCAAGGTCCCTGGTTCTGCTCTGATTGCCTTCTTCAGCCTCACTGTTACCCAGGAGGCTCCCTGTGCCCAAGGCAGCTGGCCCAATGGGATTGTTTAACTGAGGCCCCAAGAGAAAGCTTGGAAGGGGGATGATTGCTTTCCCTGTGGTACACCAGAGTGCAAACTGAGCAGTGAATGAGGTGTCTTTGGGGACCACTAGCTCTGAGACCTTAGGTAAATCACTTAACCTCCTTTGGGCTTCAGTTTTCTCATCTGAGAAAAGAGTTGGTTGGATTAGATTGCCTTTGAGATAAAGTCTATGATTCCAAGAGTAATGGCAGAGTCAAGGGCCTCTGGGTGACTGGCAATCATACCAGGAATGCATTTCTCCAGCTCTGAGGGGTGGGTCTTTTTTTTGTTTGTTTTGTGTTCTGAAGTCCAAAATTGCAATTAATGGCTATTGAGACAAAAAGCATTTAATACTCTATAGCTGCGGTGTTCAAATGGTTTGGCCAATTTACTATCAGCACACTTTATAGAGAATTAATAACTAATTTTAGTTTATAGGCAGGCCCTGGTTCCCTCCTGCTACATTTCAAAGCCCAGATATAATTGCAAGAGAAATTTAATTGTCTTTTTGATTTGATCCTGGATCAGGACTCTGCAAGGATTACTAATCTTTTGTGGGCAGCTGGTGTTCTTAATCAGTTGGAAAAAAGAGCTGGAATGTAGTTCTTTTGGCACTAGCAGAGAACTCATTTAGGAAACAAGAGCCTTGGGGAATAGTCTCTTTTCTAGAGATCACATAACAGGATATAATAGAGGGACAGACAGACAACAACAGAGAGACAGGAGAGAAAGGACAGACAAGACAGATTTAGAGTCCAGTCAAAACCTTTTCATTTTACAATTGAGGAAACTGAGGCCCAAGGTCATACAGGTAGAGGTAGAATTTGAGATCTTCCTAACTCCTAGTCCACTGATGCTATCTCATCTAAACCACATTTCCCAAAGGGAGGGAAAAAATGTGCTGTAATGGACAGTTCTGTCCAGAATAATAAGTAGGAATTTTTGTGCCTGGGGCAAGGGGGAGGAAGGACAGACCGGAGGGGATTCATCTGGTTAAACATGTCTGGGAACAGTGATGCCAGTGCCCTTTAAATATCAGTGCCCTGAGGCAAAGCCCCAGTTGACCTGTCCTAGTTTTGACTCCAGTTCTGGCCAGATCCCACACAAACACCTAGATACTGAT
>NC_077227.1:19683142-19700453 GCF_027887165.1 Monodelphis domestica | reverse complement strand
ACAAGAAAAGGCACATGCCACCCAAAATTTCACTCACATCATGAGATGTGTGTTTGCAGCAGAGATAGGAAGTAAAAGCGAGTCCACCGTGGGCGGAGACCCTCTAAATAATGATTTTGCTCTGGCCCAGGTGAGAACCCAGTGAGATTACAAAGCACTCTGGGGAAGTGGAGCAAGGATTTCTGGATTCAAGTCAAGAAAGAAAGAAAAGAAAGAAAGAAAGAAAGAAAGAAAGAAAGAAAGAAAGAAAGAAAGAAAGAAAGAAAGAAAAGAAAGAAAGAAAGAAAGAAAGAAAGAAAGAAAGAAAGAAAGAAAGAAAGAAAGAAAGAAAGAAGAAAGAAAGAAAGAAAGAGGAAGGAAGGAAGGAAGGAAGAAGGAAGGAAGGAAGGAAGGAAGGAAGGAAGGAAGGAAGGAAGGAAGGAAGGAAG
Organism: Monodelphis domestica; assembly: GCF_027887165.1. Taxonomy (NCBI): domain Eukaryota; kingdom Metazoa; phylum Chordata; class Mammalia; order Didelphimorphia; family Didelphidae; genus Monodelphis; species Monodelphis domestica. Next base: position 19,700,025 of record NC_077227.1, on the reverse strand, counting down.
GAAGGAAGGAAGGAAGGAAGGAAGGAAGGAAGGAAGAAAGAAAGGAAGAAACAAAGAAACGAAGAAACAAAGAAAGAAACAAAGAAACAAAAAAACAAAGAAACAAAGAAACAAAGAAACAAAGAAAGAGAAAACAAGTCTTGGTATTGGAAAGATAAGGAAATAGTGACAAAAGATCTTGATTTATTTATTCCCTGCTAGCCTCTTCCAATCCAATTCAAGATTTCACCTGCCATGTATTAAGTGGCTCTGAGCTGTAGAGTACTATGTGAATGAAGCACAGGGGTGGAGGTGGGAAATAACAAAAAGCACAGGTAAGTGGAACAGAATCCTTGCCTGCACAGAGTTGACAGTCTAGTTGGGCAATAATGTACAAACCCGGGCAACTCTTCATGTGTATTATTACATGATACATAATATATTAAGGTGGCTTTCCAAGGAAGGAACATTTGTGATGGGCTTGAACAAATGAGAGGACTTCAAGGAGGAAAGAAGGGAGGCCTAGAGGACAGCAGGGGCAAAGACATGGGCAGGAAGTGGCCCTGTTTGGTGAGGGAATACCTTCTGTCCATTTGGCTGGAGCATCCTTTGCCCAGAGATACAGAATACAATTCTCCAATAGTTTAGTCACTCTTCCTTGGCTCTCCCTCTGTCTCTCGCCGTGCCCTGTTCACCTTCAGCTCCTACCTGGAAAAAGCCAAAACTTGACCTGATTGCTCATAGAAATGGCAGAAAAGGTCCTGTCTTCCTCCCTGCAGTCCCAGGCAATGAATGAGCAGCTAAGATAGCTGCACCAAATGGCAAATGGGGCTAGACTTGAACAATCCTCCCCCAAGTGTCACAATGTCTCCAAAGGACATCTTGTGACCAGCTGGCTGATCCCCCCTCCCACCCGTTTCCCTGAGTCCCCGATTCCTTCCTCTGGTTTCTGCCTCTTGAAATCACGAGCTTTAGTCCAAGCAGGAAGGAATAGCCGCAACATCTCAGAGTTCGCAGGGGCTCTGGAGACATCTGCTCCAATCACTGCTCTGTAGGGAAAACCATCTCTTTGCCATCCCACGTGGCCCGTGCTCGTGGAGCTGTGGCTTCCACAGCTCGATGAGGGGCCGCTCCACCACCTTCCAGGCAGCCCTTTCCATCCTCTCTTGCAGCCCCCTTAAGTCCACCTCGACAGCTTTCCCACATTCCCTTCCCAGGCCTCTCCCGCAGCAGGACGGATCCGATTCTTCTCCGTGGATGAAGCGAGGGCCTCACCCCAAGATTTCACTGGGAGAGAGAATTCCCGGCCAAGCAGAATTCCCTCGACAATTGCAAATGACCTCATTTTGTCCAATGTATCAACTTGGTTTCCAGAGAACTGAAATTGAAGTGATTTTCTTAGAATCACAGCAGAAAGTAGGTCTCGGAGGTCAGATTTGAACCCAATACTCCCTGACGTCCAGGCAGCTCTCCAGCCACTGCAAGGCGTGTCTAGGGAATGGGGGAACTGGCCAGTGAGGATCCAGTCCTCAGAGCGTGCCATCTCCACCCTGGCTGCTATCAACCCACATGGAGGCTGGATGAGCCTACTTTGGAGCAATAATGGAAGACCCTCTCCCACCTCCAGTTCAGAGGCTGAAGGCAACCTCTGTTTCCTGTCTGATGGAGAATGGAACTGGCCACTGAGGCAGAACCGAGCGCACACACAGGATCCAAGGAGATCTCCTTTATGGTGGCTGTCAAATGAGAAGAAGAAATCCAGGGGGTCTTCAGGGGGGTGTATGTGTGGGTGGGTGGGTTGGGGAGAGGCAGAGAGCAGCTGGAGGTTATTGAATGGGGAGGAAGGAATGAAATGGTCTGCCCTGGGCTTTAGGAATTTAATTTGACAGTAGAGTGGAGGCTAGACTAGGGGGGAACCAGGAAGGGAAAGCCCAATAAAAAATGCTATTGCAGGGGGCAGCTGGGTGGCTCAGTGAATGGAGAACCAGACCTAGAGATAGGAGGTCCTAGGTTCAAATCTGGCCTCAGACACTTCCCAGCTGTGTGACCCTGGGCAAGTGACTTAACCCCCATTGATTTAAAAATTAAAATAATAATAATAATAAATGCTATTGCAAAGAAGGTGAGTGTCTCAAAGACCCCAAATGAGGCTCAGTGCTAGGAAAATACTTCTAACCATTAGAACTGATGACAAGAGGAAGAGAGGTCCCTGGCCCTCTCTCCTTAGAGCTCTGAAAGCAAAGGCTGAATGGCCATGAGTCAGGATTTTGAAAAGATTTTTATTCATCATCATGGTTCAGTTGTGTCTGGTTCTTCATGACCCCATTGGGGGTTTTCTTGGTAGAGATATGGCCTTTTCCTTCTCCAGCCCATTTTACAGTGAAATGACTTGCCCAGGGTCACACAGCTAAGAAATGTCTGAGGCCAGATTTGAACTCAGAAAGATGATCTTCCTGACTCCAGGTCTGGTGCTCTATCCACTGTGAGACCCGGCTGCCCTAGAAGTAGGACCAGAATGTAAGTTCTGCCTGTGAATCCAGGATATGACCTTGCTTTTCATGGTAAATATTATCTGAGAGAAAGAGGGATACTTCAGTTGTTGACCAGACCAAATGCCCTTTAAAATCAGCCGTTTGTTTCCAAAATACTCATACCACAACTCAGTCTCTGGCAGGGAAGTACAGTGGAAGGGGAAGAGGGAGGGAGAGAATTCTTCTGAGACTCAGGCTTCCATAAAAGCATCTACTCAGAAATAAATCAAGCACTGAATTCTCTTATTTATTTCGCCTTGGCCTTCCCTACCAAGCAAAGGCCCCAAGGGAAGTCCATTGGCCTCGAGTTTGCCAAGGAAGGGAAAGAGGCCAAAGGACAGCAAGATCTGTCCAGGCTGCTGTTCCAGCAAGGAGACTCACGTCCAGCCTCCCGAATCAGGTCACTGATCCCCATTTGTTTCAGCTCATAATTTAATATGGTACCAGCCAATTGGACCAAATGTCTGACAACCTGCCAAATGGGCCTGAGAAAAGAGGATGAACCCCTGATGCCAATGTCTCAACGAGGAGGCCTCAGGCAAGGGCAGATTGTTGAGGAGTCACAGTTTGTCACCAGCGATCCTCCTCCCAAGGAAGGCTCCAACCCACTAAATGACCGGTGCTTTCTTCTGCCCCCTGCATCCACCAGCCCAACCTACCCAGGAGGGTTCCTGCTCCCAATACAGGAGGAAGGGTACCAAGATGTGTTCATTGGGTCACAAAATCATAGCTCTAAAGCTGGAATGGAACCTTAGAAGTCACTGAGGCCAACAACATTTTACAGATAAGGAAACTGAGGCACAAAGTCACATAGACCCCCAACTGGCTGACTTCTTGACCCTGAACAAGTCACTTTTCTTAGACCTTCAGTCAGCTTTGCAAATCTAGTTGCCAAGCAGTTGCAGCAACATCTTTGGGAGAGAGAGTGTCCTTGCAGGGAGTTCAAGAGACCAATGAAATTACAAGTCTAGACAAGAAAAAAAATTAACATGTCAATGTGTTACCCCATCCCAGGATTCTTTCTTTGTAACCCAGGACTCCCAGGAACACAGTGCTTTCAACTTTGGATTTAGTGGCAGCAGCAAACATGGAGTGCCCCTGTGTGCCAGGTCCTGTGCTGGGCTCTGGGGATACAAGGACAAAGAAGGAAGCAACTCCTGCTCTCAAGTGGACATCCCAGCAGAGGAGACCCTATCCAGATGTAGCGTAGAGACCAATCAGATACAAGGGAATCTAGTTCAAGGTGGCCCAGGAGGGAGGTTCCCAACAGTTGGATGGCACTGTGGACAAGATGGCGCCTGAGCTGCTTCTTAAAGGAAGAGATAAGTAAGGGCCCATTCCAGGCCTGGGGAAGAGCCAGTGGAAAACCATGGACACAGGAGGTGTAGTGCCCCTGTGTGAAGGACAGAGAGAAGGCCAGTTGTGCTGGACTGCCCAGGGAGAGAGGGACAGCGATAGCCATCAAGGCTGGAAAGGTGGGTTGGGTAGAGAAGTCCATATTTGATCTTTATGACAAATGGGAGTCACTGGAGTTCATTGAGTAGGAAATTAGATCTGCTCTTTTTTTAACCCTTGTCTTCTGTCTTAGAATCCATTTGAAGTATTAGTTCCAAAGCTAGGCAAGTTGGGGTAAGTGACTTGCCCAGGACTACACAACTAGGAAGTGTCCAAGTCAATCAACATTTAAGAAAAATTATTTTGGCCACAACTTGTGGGATGGTGTACTGTGGGGAGAGACTCGGCCTCTTTGGAGACTAGTTAAGAGGCTGTTGCCATAATCTAGGGGAGGGGTGATGAGGGGCAAAACGAAGAGAGGAGCTGGATAAGCAGAGAAAGGGGGGTTGATGGGAAAGATGTTATAAGAGTAGAAGATTGGGCCACTGATTGGAAATGTGTGGTGAGGGCAAATGAGGCATCCAGAGTCTGCTTGGGAGAAGGAATCCCCAACCTCCTGAGGCTTAGCATAGCAGCATTAGGAGAGGCTTCCTTCTGGGGAACCTATGTCTGCCCTTTGGCTGCTCCCCTCCATGGCTCCCCATTCTTCCCACGTCAACTTCTTCAGCTTCTGAATGATGACTAGTAACAAATCATGGCTGAACATGCCCCCTTCCTTCAAGTTATCCTTGTGTGGCCTGAACTCCAGACTCATAATAATAAAAATATAGAAGAAAAATAAAAATATAGAAGAAGGAGGAGGAGGAGAAGAAGGAGGAGGAGAAGGAGGAGGAGGAGGAGGAGAAGGAGGAGGAGGAGGAGAAGAAGGAGGAGGAGGAGGAGAAGAAGGAGAAGGAGGAGGAGGAGGAGAAGAAGGAGGAGGAGGAGGAGGAGGAGAAGGAGGAGAAGGAGGAGGAGAAGAAGAAGAAGGAGGAGGAGAAGGAGGAGGAGGAGAAGAAGGAGGAGGAGGAGAAGAAGGAGGAGGAGGAGAAGGAGGAGGAGGAGGAGAAGGAGGAGGAGAAGGAGGAGATGGAGGAGGAGAAGGAGGAGGAGGAGGAAGAGAAATAAAAATAATAATAATAAAAATAATTTTAAAAACACCAATAATGGCTAGCATTTATGCAAAGGCTCATGAAGTATTCTGCATGTATCATCTCTGGGTAGTAGGTGTTATTATGACATTTTTACAGATGAGAAAACGGAGAAAGACTAAGGTTAAGTGACTTGCTTAGGATCATCCAGCTAGTGTCTGAGGCTGGATTTGAACTCAGGCCCTCCTAACTCCAGACCCAGGGCCCCCTCCCCATTCCTTACAATAAAATATTAGCTATATATACAATCATACAAATATACAATAGGACAAATATTGTATATGTAATAAGCAGCGATATAGACAATGATACAAACAAGGCTAACGTTTTGTTCCTTATAACGATTGCCTAAGAGAAATCCTTGGGGACCTGCTTGGATAAATAAAGCCAACTCATCCTGGCTGGCCTGTCCAGCTAAAACCCTTATTTAATTTACCTCTGGGCCCCCTTTGCTGGGGCCTCTGAAGCCCTGCCTGGCTCGGACCAGGCCGGAGTAAATATCTACTCTCTCTCATTTCCTCACTTTCACTCTTTCCCTCTATTTTATAAATTGCTATAAAGTCATTCTGACTTGAGTAATCATTTCTGGCGACCACGTTTGTATATATTTAGTCAACCCTTTAATTTTTAACCCTTACAGAGTTCAGAGGCTTCTGAATTCATGAGTGTTTACTGTCTGGTCCATCTCTCGTCATGAAGGCCAAGGATGATGTAGACACCAACCCCTTAGCTTGGTATTCAGAGTCTCTCTCTTGGCCGACTTGCCAACCACCCTACAAGCATCCTCTCCTCGAGACAGCCGAGTCCACTCTCTTTCCCAAACAAGCCCTGGGTGTTCTCCCCCGTTCCTCTGGTGGATGGGAAATGCCTGTTCTGCAATCTCATTAAGCACTTCCAGTTCGCCTGTTTGCAGTCTCCATCACCTGGCAGCCTGCCATCAAGTAGTTGTTACTGGTTAACGTTGAAGTATTTATTGATGTGCATGTGTGCCTCTTTTGTGTTTTCAACGTTTCTTTTATGTGGAGGAAATAAATAGCTGTCCTATACCTGGTCTACATGGACTTTCCTTTGTGAAACAGACACTGAACATGAATTTAGCCTGAGCTTGACATGATCTCAGGGCTCCAGGATGGAGGTATAAAGGGCCAGAAAGACGGAGCCTGACCCACCTTAGTAAGAGCATGTATATGAGCCTAGAGTGGGGAACACTTTAGAGGGAGAGAGGGAGAACCCCTTTCCTTGTTGAGGTACAAGACTTTATTTAGTCTTCACAACTATACAATGAGATATAGGTTATTATTATCTTTATTTTACAGATGAGAAAACTGAGGCCCAGAGAGGAATAACTTATGAGTCAGGGTTTGAACTGAGGTCCTTGAACTGCCAATCCATTGCACAGAGAAGATGGGTCTGTTTTTAATGGGCCCCCAATACTCCCTGAGGACTTGGCAGATCTCTTTCCCCAAAGTTTTGGAAAGATCATGCAGGTTCTTTCCCATTCCTGGTCTCTCTAATCCTCTAGCTGCTGAACAAACACAATCCATCTCTTCTCCATGAAAAGTTCCACTGAGGAGATGCCCGTGGGCAAAGCTCCAGGTTCAGCCACTTTCTACTTCCTCAAGACTCTTTGGCATCCCTGTGCCAGGGCACGCCGGCCTTCCTCTATTTTTCAGACTGGACAACAAAGGGAAATGTTTCCAAAAAGCCTCAGAAACTAGACCCAAAGTAAAACTCCAGAAGTAGCTGGAGCCCACCTCTGCCAGACACTCCATGGCATGGCCAAAAGTGCCTCCTCATCTCCAACGCTGACTCAAGGCTTTGGCTTTCCAAAGAAACAACTCAATTCAAAGCCCATGAGCAAAAGGGGCCCTGGGGTCCTCAGATCCTGGCCAAATGGAATGTCTGAGGTTACAGTGAAGGAAACTGAGCCCCAGGAAATGAATTGAGTTGCCCACGGTCACACAGGTGGTAATGGCAAGACCTCTGATGCCATTGTGCATCTTCAGAAAATTCTCCCTGATTCTTCAGAAGATCTGTCAGGAAATCCTGCCTTAGTCCTTTTCAGGGGGGAAAACTCTTTGGCGAGCTACAATTCTAGGTAATGTGGCCCTAATAAAGTTGTCTGCATCAAGAGCCATAGTGAGGAGGATGAGGAGGATAGTAAGACCTTGTATTTTTTAAAAGAGTGTATGCTTTCTTAATTAAGAGGATTTAACAATAACTCTGTGCCAAGCACTGTGCTTTCCTTTTGGGATCCAGACAAAAAGGTGAGAGTCCTTCCCTCTCTAGAAGCTCCCCTTCCAATAGGGAAGGCAATATCTCAGGAGGATTCAGCAGGAAGGTCCAGGGGGCCTTCAGGTACATGGCTGAGGTAGATGGCAGTGCCCAGGGTTCTGAGTAGATGGGGAGGCCTGGTAGTCTTCTATTTTATTGGGAAGATTGCTATTGGTATCTCAGGGCTCCTTCCATATGGAAGGCCATTCCCTCTCTGCAGGAAGGATAAGGCCTAGAGGGGCCCTAGCTTCCACCATTGGGAAGCAGGGAATGGGTATGAGGGTTGGAACAGAGGAGGGCTCTGGTTTCCTTTCCCAGAGGTGGGGGATGAGGGTGACAGTCAGTGTCAAGCCAGGAGAGGGGAAGGTATAAAGGCTGGGGGAGGAGGACATCCCCAACTCTTACTCTGCCATGTTGAGCAATGCTGAGATCAAGATTGAGCAGCCTGGGATCAAGGAGGGGGAAAAGCCTTCCCCACTGGCATCTGCCCCTGATGGTGCCCACATGGGTCATTTCAACCTCAGAACAACTCTCTGATCACAGGCATAGTCCTGCTGGACCTAGACTTTGGATGGAGGCTGAGCCGCATCTTCCCTAGTTGACGAACACACAGGATGTACTTAACTGGTTGATGAGAAAACTTTGATCCAGAGACTTAAGTGACTTTTCCATAGCCACACAGCTTGTTAGTGGGAGCTAGAATTAGAACCCAGGACTCCATCATTCTCCATTGTGCTTCATGGCCTAGGTAGAAGAGCATTGGGCCATCCACGATCCAGATCAAGAATTGGCTAGTGTTTGAGCCTAAAGAAGAGTTGTAACAACGATGGGGTGACATCAGCCATGCCCCATGGTACCAGAGTTAAGTGGGCTCGGGCTCCCCCATTGGGGAGAAAGAATTGAGCTTAGGGCTGGCTATAATTAGCAAGAACTGTTCAATAAGAAGCTTCCTCCCCAGCCCTGCCCAAGATGTGCGTCTCCCACCCACTCCCATACCCCTTGTCTCTGCCCTTCTCCCTCCCCAAGCATAGGGCTGCCTGGGAGCTTCCTTCTAACATCTTGGGGTCTCTCTCCATGGAATGGGGGAATTGGGACTTCCGTGTGCCTCCACAGGGTGATAGCTCCCTCCTTAGGACAGTCTCCAACCTCCCCAGCCCCCCACACTTCAGGAGTGAGAGACTCCAGTTCTAGATTTTCTCTTCTCTGTGCATCAACTGAAGGATCCAACTCTGCTTCTTCTTACTGCTCAGAGGTTTGGGGATTCTGGATTTGGAAGCAAAAGAGGCCCAGAGGCCTTTTGGTCCAACCCTCTCAGCTTAGAGGGGAAACTGTGCCCCCAGAGGACTAAACTGACTTCCCCAACATCCCTCGGGCAGGAAGTGGTGGGATCTGGTGGCCAGTCTATTCAGCGTCCTTGCCCCATCCCTGTTGGCTTTGACATTCAAGTGTTGGTCATGAGTGGGGCTCTTCTCATGTTTCGTGCTGTAAATTTATTCTCATCACTCCCGGCTTTAGGTGTAGAGACAACACAATTGTCCTGCCTTAGCAGAACGTTAAATAATACATATTGCTAAGACGTCCATGTGTTAATATTAATGTTCTCTAAATAAAAGAGCTACATTTATAAAACCTGCATGATTGGAATGATGTGGCATGGACTGACGTGTGTGACCTTGGACAAGTTCCCTTGGTTTCCTCAACTGTAAAATGAGAGGCCTGGGCTGGTTGACCTCCAAGGTTCCTTCTAGCTCTAGAACTATTTAACTCCATGAAACTTCAGTGATTCAAAATGGTGGAAGGAGCTCTAAAGGTCACCTGAGATTGAGGCTGCCCCTTCTCTGGCTTCAAGTCAGCACCATAGGGTCATAGCATAAAGCTGGAAGGAACTTTGGAAGTCATCCAGACCAACCTCTTCATTTTTCAGAGGAGGAAACTGAGGTCCAGAGAATGACTTGGCCAAAGTTACCCAAGGAGCTAGTGTTAGGGTGGACTTTGGAGATCTTCAAACAGAAGCTAGATGACTACCTAGCTAGGATATTATTGCAAGGATTTTCCTTTTATGTGAGAACTGGCCTAGATGGCCCCTAAGGCTCATGGCAACTCTCCAGTCCTATGTGTCTGTCAGTCAGAAATTGAACTCAGATCCTTGGAATCTAAATCAAGATCTTTTGCCACATTATTTCATGGAAATCATTTCAGCCTCTAGAAGGCAGGCTGTATATACATGATGTCTCTCAGAGAGGATGCCCCTCACAACATTTCATTTCTCACCATTGTGGGAAAGTGTAAGTCTTCATCACCTTCATCATTTCATTTCATCATCTTCATCACCACCATCATCTAGGTCACTGACAGACACAGAGTCCTTGATGGTCAGCCAATTGCTTGGTCACCTTTATTTTATTTAACCCCCCAAAGGCCTAAGAAGCAGTTGTTTTGTGCTCCTGTTTTTGCCTGTGAGAGTCTATACCTTAGCAATGATTGAATCCAACCCTTTAATTTTATGGAAGAGGAAACTGAGGTTCAGAGAGGTTGGACAGGGGACTTGCCTGTGGTCACACAGCTAGCAAGTGGCCTATTCCTGATTGGAACCCAGACCTTCCTTACCACATCCAGTACTCCCAGAACAACACCAAGCTGCAGCCTCCAGCCATTGTAACCCAGCCAGCACGGTGAAATCCCACTGTCTGCACCTCTACATTTTTAGAGGTGAGCAGCAAGGATGGAAAAAACCAGTGGGTGGCCATTTTCAAAAGCGGGCCTGAACTGAACATGGGGGGGAGAAACTTGAGGAAATGCTACCCAGCCATGGGAAGGATGCACGTGCATGTTAACGGTCCCGACTACTTGCACAAGATTGGGCTATGGGGGCCCTTTATGTTCAGGAGGAAAGAACCTCCTTCTCCTCCCCTTTAATCCTGACCAGTACCTTAGGAGTAGAGAACAGGTTCCACTTCCTGGAGGAGAGATCAGCCCCAAATCCAAACTGTCTGGCATTAACCCTACTTGCCCAATCACAGTCCTCAGGTCAGAGGCTGGGAGCAGCTGGAGCCCCCTGAGTTCCTAAGTCACCCCCCAAAAAGACTGGGCTTTGGTCCTTTAGGCAGCTAGTTAACACAATGGCAAGAGCCCTTACTAAACTTTCAATCAGAAAGTAGTCCAAAAGTCCAAAGTTCAAATCTTGCCCCAAATTCTTAGTAACTTCATAACCTTGGGCAAGTCATCTAAACTCTCTGGGCTTTAGTCTCCATCTATAAAATGAAAGGATGGGACTCAGTGATCCCCATGTGTCTTCCAACTATAAATCTAGGACATATAAAAGTGGACAAGCATTGGGTAGACCCTGACTAGTTCCCTGAGGGAGCAACTGGGAAGAAGGACTGAGTTTGGGGCTTCTCTTCTGAGAGAGGGGGGTTGAGGAGGGTTCATGGGTGTGTCCATAGATTGCTTTTTATCCATTCCCAGTATTATGGTTAAAGAACCAAACGCAACAATGCCTTGGGAAATGGTGGCAAATGAAATGTCATCCCAATGGGATAAGGGAAGAGTGGATGGGGAGGGCTACAGGCAAAAGAATCAGCTTGTAGGAATCTACTCCTAACCTCAGACCAAAACAAAGTCAAGGGGAAAGAGCTTGGCAGTGACCCCAAAAGTATCCCCAGGGTGGCGTAGAGTATATGGCAGATGGGCTGAAAACTCATTTGGCAGCACTCGTTTGTAAGGCAGACCTTACTAATGATTAAGATCAGCCATTGCTCCAGCAGTAATGGCTAGCCATCCTCAAACACACACAGGAAGAGCTGAGTTCAAGTCCTATCTCCATATATCCCACTGGTGTGATCCTGGAAAAATCACTTAATTTTTCAGTGCTCTGGGCAACTCTCCAAGAATATAAGTAGTGCCAACCTGAATTGGCAGACATCCTCACCTGGGAGTTCCCTATACCAGGAAATTGGGAGTCTAGTCCCTATTCTTTTTGCTCCATGACATCCCTCCCCAATGTTGAGGGACTAGAGAGGGTGGTCTTGAAACACTGGGCACAAGGACAGCTGTTTTAAGGTTCATGAACACAGACACGAAAGAAGAATTCAAAATCCTATGAAAGGTTCATTATATGTAAGAATATTCCGGGAACACATTTATGTGTTGCCAAGAGTCCGATAAAACTGAACTTGTGTCATTCTCATTCATTGAAAGTAGATTTTGTTTTATTCTTTATTTTATGGCTCATAAATGGGCTACATTACTGGCCCATAGAAGGTGTTTAATAAAACATTTGTTGTCAACTGTGTTTCAGGGCATTCGGAACCATGGGGTTAGCCAGTCTTGTGAATTTCTGGGTTTCCTCCCCCTCATGCAGCTGATGAAACATAGCAGGTGACAGTTGATCATTTTGAACATGTCTAAGTTTCTTTGTTAAAAAATGAAATTTCTCCTCCCCCTCCTCTCGAAATTTGCTTCCAGTTTGGGAATCCAACAGCATTGTTTTCCAATATGGCTGTCCCCAATCCAAAGAAGTGGTTTATGATGGGAAGTGGAGGGTAGGGTGGAAACAAGATACTTCACTGCACCGATATTAAAATCAAAGACAAAGCCAAAAGAAAACATCTAGAAGTCTACCCGCCCCCTTCACGTCCCTGAACTTATAAAGCTCCAGCTGCCTTCCAAAGTGACTGCTTCCAAGGCATACACCGGAAAGCAGAACAAAGCCAGCCCTGTGCTTTGGGGAAGTATGTGCCTGAATGCACATTTTTGCCTAAGAGCTTGGCTGAGGTGTTTGCTTGACTCCCCCAGTCTTTCCATAAGGGATTCCCAAGCACCCAAGAGCGTGTGTCCAAAGCCCTTTGTTTTCCCCAGTCGGGGCAGGAAATGGTCCCATGTCCCATTTCCCAGCCCTGCCTCCCCAGGACCCTGTACCGCCCAGCCATTCTATTCTGAAATGACCTTGCAGGGACCGTCAGTATTCCCTACAGATTCTTGTTCCCACACCGAATGGCCAGATGGATCAATGGCCAGAGCCTAGTTATTTACCTACACTGGATCCAAAAGGCATTCAGGGCTGGACCGATGGGAAAGAGAACTCTGTAGTCTGTTCCTTTCCGAATGAGTCAAAGAATTTTTGAAAAAGCAACCAAATCTTCAGATTCTTTGATGGGGTGTTTGGGAAATATCTCTCCTGGCTCAGTCTGTAATGATAATAGTCAAATAGCATTCGGCTCCCTCAGATTAATTTGTTTTTAATGGGAAACAAATGTACATTCTATGAGCACAGGCAAACTGGATGCTACCCGCTTCCAAAGGGGATTTTTAAAACATACACACGGTATTTAGAATGTTTTACTAGATAGATTTCAATCCCAGAGCAAGCCCAGATGAATAAAAATGGTCTGGCCAAGTCGGATCATTCACCTCCTTCTCTGGGCTGCACATTGTACACGTTTGGATATTTCCCACATCAAATCCACCCTCAAAACCCAATCTGTCGACCACTTCACCAAATACCAGGCACGGAGCTAAGTGCTGGGGGCACACAGAAGGGCAGGAGGCAGTCTCTGCTCTCAAAAAGTCTCCAAAGATTTGCTACTTCCTTTACATCTCTACTGTCTTTGCCACGGCTGGCCATCCTTTTCTCCACCCACTTGCCTGGTTTGTTTTTTCGACATTGCCCTTTTCATGGTTCTCCTCTTTCTTGTAGGACCTCTCTTTCCCAGTGTTCATTGTAACGCTGCCATCCATGGCACTCCTTTAACTGTGCACTTTCGGGCTTTGCCCTGGGCTCCCTTCTCTTTTTTCCTAAGTTTTCTCACGCAGTGCCATCTCTTGTGGGTTTTATGATCATCTTTACACCAATAAATACCGATCAACGTATCCAGGCTCAGTTTCTCTGCTTAGCTCCAGTCCCACATCGCCAGCTGCCAGGGGGATCTCAATATCCATCTGTTTATCTTCCCCTCAAAACCAATTTCTCGTCCAAATGGCCCCATATCTCATCTCCTTACAGGTGCCAACCTGAAGAATCTTCCTGGAAACTTTCTGTTCCTTCACCCTTCATGTAATCTGGCACCAAGACTTGCTGATCCTCCTTCCATATCTCACTTCCATTCCCTTCTCTTCACTTACACATTCATCAGCCTCGTTCAAACCCTCCTCAATTCTCACTTGGACTATTGAAGCAGCCTCCTCATCGGATTCCCAGATCCTGAATTCTTCTCTCCCTCATCTTCACCATGCCTAAAGAATTAATCTTCCTAATTATTTCTGATCATGGCACTGCCCCATGGGAGAAGTTTCAAGGGCTTTCTATTTCAACTCCAGGATCAATTGTGAACTCCTCCCATTGGTATGTTAAATCTTTCACACTGTGGCTCCCGACCACCCTTCTACACTTATTGCCCAAGAATCCCCTGCATAGATTCTAGAGTCGAGCCAAATTAGTCGATTCATGTCCTCTGAACACGGCACTCCACACCCCGCATCTGGGACTTTGCTTGGCTACGCCTCAGGTCTAGAATGTTCTTCCTCCTCATCCCTGTCTCTAAGAATCCTTAGTTTCCTTCAAGACTTTCCTTAAGAGCCACTTCCTATGGGAGATCCTTTCTTGTTACCAGTCATCCATTCCATTCCTTCATTGCCTAACCCCATCGTATTTTGTGTGTGTTCTCTCCTCCTTCTCAAAGGATCAGATTTACTTATCCATGCATCTGTGTGCATTTCTTCACCCCACAAAAGCATGGAAAGCTTCCTGGAGGCAGGCCCCTTTTGGGGGGCTTGGTTTGATTTGGTCTTTCTGTTCCATTGTGGGCCAAGCTGTAGGCATTCAGATGGATGTTTGGAAGCAAGTGCATCAGAGTCCTCCTATTCCTTTTCCATTCTAAAACATGACTTAAAACTAGAGAAGCATCAATGGCCCCAGAGACCAGACATGATGGAGGAGACCCAGATTTGAATCTCGAAGTTCTGGTGCGTGTGCATGTTGTTTCCTAGTGTGTGTGAATTCTAATTGTGCAAATTGATTTCTTTGTGTGATTACTCTCTAAATCTGTGATTCTCTCATAAGCATTTGTTAGTCAATGTAGTATTTATATCTCTCAGAGTGAAATAAATTGCAAGAAGCTCATGAGCATTTGCAGCTGCCAAACTGGTATTCCTAAAATGCAGATCTGACCACATCACTCCTTACTCAAACATCTTCCATAGCTCCCTTTTGTCCATAGAAGAAAATGTAAAATCCTGAATCTAGTATTTAAGACCCTCCACAATCTGGCTCCCACCAACCCTGCTAGTCCTGTTTCTGTCAATATAATGTGTTTTCATATTATCATTTCCAAATATAGCTCTCCTCCCCACCCCAACCTTTACTTGCCAAGTTATCTTTTGTAAGCTGGATGGGAAGGAGGAGAAGGAGGAAGAGGAAGAAGAGAGAGAGGAGGAGGAGGAGGAGGAGAAAGAAGAGAGTTCAGACAAACCAACCAAAGTTCTATCCTGATTAAGTCACAGAAGAATCACCATCTCTACCTAGACTCAAAGATTTTTGAAGTATTGCTACTATTTCTGTAAATTGTCCAATCTAAGAATCTGTCCAGCACCAGGCAACAGGGAGTTGTTGGGTTACGTTTCTATAAATGGGATGCAGGAGAATGCTTCTAAATATTTAACAACCAGCTTCTTGAGGGAGAATGAGAATTAATCTGCATCATCATAACACCTTCTGACATCTAGACAATCAACAAAGTGATCAATTAAGCCTTGATTTGAAGCAGTTGCCAATTTCTGATGTCAAATGCTCACCCTGAAAATTGAGCAATTTGCACTCCCCTAGAGTATTAAGAACTAGTTGCAGCATATTCCTTGGATCCTACAACCGACTATTGAACATCACAAACATTCATTAAAAGCCTGCTGTGTACCACGTGCAGAGTACTGACAGTGTTTGCAGCTGCTTATGAACTTTCAGAGTTTGGGTCTTTGGACACAAATATTATTATGTTTAAAAATTCATTATCTTTCTAAGTTCCTTTCTCATCTTTATTTGCTGTCTAGACGTGTCTCACTCTTTCTGACTCCATTTGGGGTTTTCTTGACAGAGATATTGGAGGGGTTTGTCATTTCCTTCTCCAGCTCATTTTACAGATGAGGAAACTGAGGCAGCCGGGGGTAAGTAACTTGCCCAGGGTCACATAGCCAAGTTGCCATTTCCTTTTCAAGCTCATTTTACAAATGAGGAAACTGAGGCAGACAGGATTACATAACTTGCCCAGAGCCATATTTGAACTCAGAGAGATGAGTTTTTCTGATTCTTTCCTACTCACATACTCTCTATGTTCTGTTTCCTGTATATAACATGCTGATTCCATGTTTGCACTGGCTTTTCTCATGCCTATAGCACACTCCCTCATGCCTTGAGTATGCTTGCTGTGCAATCCCACTTTCCTTCAGACCTCCGCTTCAGCCCACTATTCTAATTGCTATTCCACATGGCCTCTGACAATCAGATGCAAAGCTAGGATTTGAACTCGGGTCTTCAAACCCTCAATTCATGGTTCTCCTACTAGAAAATGGATTATCTCTGTGGCTAGGTCAAAAAGACTCTGGAGGCTACCTATTATCTACATGGCAAAGACAGGCTTGTTTCTGAGGTCTAAGGATGCTTTGGGGAGCTTTTGTCTTTAGAATTCAAAAGGAGAAGCTTCTGGAGATTTTACATTTTGACTTCAGCATCTTAGGTCCATTCAGTTTTGTATTCCTATTCAGACATCATTATTATTATCATTAATCTGATACTAGACTAGGAACTGGGAAGACCCAGGTTAAAACCCACCCCAGGTGCCTATAAGCCTATAAGTGTGACCCTAGGCAAGTCACTTAACCCCATGCCTCAGTTTCCTCCTTTACAAAATGAAGTAGGGTT
The DNA here is from genome assembly GCF_027887165.1 of Monodelphis domestica. NCBI lineage: Eukaryota > Metazoa > Chordata > Mammalia > Didelphimorphia > Didelphidae > Monodelphis > Monodelphis domestica. The sequence goes on along the minus strand of NC_077227.1, from coordinate 19,683,808 downwards.
TGGTGGTCTCTAAGGTCTCTGCCAGCCCCAGATCTCTATGGTGTTAGCCACGTGATCCAGGCATCCAGGATGGAGAAACAGTGACAAATCCTCAGGAAGAAAATCACAGTCAAGAAGCTGATTCTCCATGGATGATCCCAGAGCTCTGGCAGGGTTCGAGGATGCTGCTGGAGGGAGGCATCTGTGGTCCATTCAAAGAGGAAGTAGCAAAGGGAAATCAGGTCCAGAGTCTGCACTCTCTGGAGAGAGGAGCCCAGTGGGAAGAAATGATGGATTCCTGGTTCCAATGCCCAAGGCATCATCAAGGGTCTTTGGCCAGAGGGAGCAAATACACTGCCGGCCAGGACTCCTGGGGGAGCCCCGAATCGGATCCAAAAGGAATTTGGAGACATTAACAAAATAACTACAAATATCATCAGATGACGTAGACGATGTTAATAGGTCCTTTTCTAAGTCCATATCCTGCAGGCAAGGGTCCTTCTGTACCATTTAGTGGCTCTGGTTTCTATAGGAATTTGGCATCACCACCTTAAACCGAACCCCCAAACCAGGGCTTTTCACATAAAATCACAGACAACATGAAAAGGTGGGGACCCTGGCTGCTTCAGAAACTTCCCTTGGAAAGGCTGCTGAACTTGAAGACACGAATTCTGGGTCCTGACACGA
>NC_077227.1:19660642-19678142 GCF_027887165.1 Monodelphis domestica | reverse complement strand
CAAATAATCCCGGCTGAGAAAGTTCCTCCTTTCAATGAAGCACGTTATGATTTTTTTCACGGAATGACTTGGGCGATTTCTTTCTACCCAACGATGGGGCCATCTGACAAAGGTGCCTCAGAGACAGGAATCACGGAGGGGACCTTGTTTCCAAAGCCTGAGTGGGTCGGGGTGATTTCATCCACCTAGGGAAGTTCCAGGGAGCACCCTCCAGGCTCACACCTTCTCTCTGCAATCTGGACTCTCCAGAGAGCTACCAAAGGCACTAAGAGGGGACATGACTTGGCCAGGGTCTCACTGGCTCTGTCAGAGGTGGCCATGCCTTGGCCTTGGTCTTCCGGCCTCTAGGAGAGAGACCAGAAAACAAGGGTCTGGATGGCAGAATTCTTCTGGATGGGGCCTTCTTACTACCGTTACAGTCAAAACTGGCCTCCACTCTGAACCCCAACCATTTGAGCTCCTTTATGGTTTAAAAAATCTCAGGCATTCTCCCCCTCCCCAGCCCAGGGAATAAATAGCGACTCTAGATTCAAGAATGCTTTAGTGCAAGCTTTGTGGTTGACTCATCCCAACAAGCTGGATGCCCGTTTGAAAGGAGGCAACCCTTCCCCTGTGCAAGACACGACTTGCTCAGGCAACAGAGAGCACGAAATGAGGTCACCAAACAAGATGGCAGGGACAGGGGCGTGCAGATGCCCGGCAATTCCTCCTCCAGTTCCCCCCGGGCTTGGCAACCACGGACTGGAGGGACCACTGATGCAGCTCAAGAAAATGGCACCGCTAATCCCACCTTCACTTCCCAAGCCAAACCACCATCATGGTGAAGCAGGAACCCGGGTTTAAGGAGTGCTGAACCAGAATGGATTGCGAGGAAGGTAGCGAGCTTCTCATCAATGGGGATTTTTGCAAGCCAAAGTCAGGTGGGAGCCCTTGTTGGGGAGACTGTTGAAGGACTTCTTGCTCAAGGCGGGAGGGGTCATAAACCCTCTGAAGTACCTCCTACCTCTAAGCGTCTAGGGTTCTGACAGAAAAATGGCCATGGTGGGATAAAGGCCACTTCAGATTTGCACAGAGAATGTTAGACTGTTCTAATGGGCCTTCCTGGGCATCGAACACAGGGTCTACTTCAGTTATAATCACTACAGCTCATGCTGCTAAGCATGCAAAGAACTGAACATACATGATCTCATTTGATCCTCGTAACAAGCCATAATGTAGCCACTCTTTGCATTCCCTTTCTATAGAAGAAAGTGACTTGTCCAAGGTCCCACATCTTCCTGAATTCAAGAATCTCTCTCTGCCTCTTCTCTTTCTCTCTCTTTTCCCCCTCTCCTTTTTCTTTCTTCCTCCCCTCTCTCTTCCCCCCTCTCTGTCTCTCCATCTCTCCACGTCTCTCTGTCTCTTCTCTCTCTGCCTCTATCTCTTTCTCTCTGCCTCTCCATCTATCTCTCTGTCTCTCTCTCTCTCCATCTCTCTCTCTCCCTCTCTCTCTGTCTCTGTCTCTGTCTCCCTCTCTCCCCCTCTCTCTCTCCCTCTCTCTGTCTCTCTGTGTATCTCTCTGTCTCTCTCTTCCTCTCTTTCCCTCTCTCTCCGTCTCTCTCTCTGTCTCTCTCTGTGTCTCTGTCTCTGTCTCTGTCTCTCTCTGTCTCTGTCTCTGTCTCCCCCTCTCTCTCTGTCTCTCTCTCTCTGTCTCTCTCTCTCTCTCTCTCTCTGTCTCTCTTTCTCTCTGTCTCTCTCTCTCTCTCTCCCACTCTGCCTCTCTAGGAAGCATCTCCTGAAAGTGTGAATAAGTAAATATATCATGAACTCTCCAAGCACTAGCCTTAGTCTTCATAGCACTTGACAAAAAGGGAAAACCAAGGCTCATAGAAGTGAGTAGATGGCTAATTCCCAGAGACCCACGAGAGCCCAAGCTTCCTGTCTTCTCTAGAGCCCAGGGGGCCGTTGACTCTACAGTGCCCAAAGGTCTGAGGTCATGGTGTCCCTGAGCCTTAGCCCCAAGGAGGATTTATTTGTGGGAATGGCTTCCATTGAGTTCTCTGGGATCGAGGCTTGGAGGTGGGTATTAGGAGAGAGTCAAAGGGGGCCACAAGGAGAACTTGACTCATCTCTCCATTGGCCACATCCTTCCCCTGGCATGAAGCACCTGAAAACAAGGCAGTCCACTAGAGACACTACGGGCCTCATCTGAACAAACTACTGTCGGCCAACTTGAGGATTGTGCCAGGAAATGCCTCGTCCCTGGGGTCTTCGAGAGCACCCGGGCCAGTGCCAGCTGGCCGTCTTTTCAAGGTGCTCGGCCACGCCGATATCCTCAAACCCCCAATGCATCAGAAGTCGGGGAGGGGGGAGCCTTCTGGATAGATTACAGCAGGTGAAGCCCTGAGGGTCAGCTGTTTTTTCCTTCATTTTAAAAGCAACTCCTTCCTACTTTTCTGTTTCCAGCAAAGCTGAGGGGGGGAGAATACCAACCTTTCGTCCTTGTATTTCCAAAGGTCACACAATCCTGGCCGCCCTCAGGATCTTGTTGCGCATCTGACCAGAGTCACAAACTAAAAGAATAGGGCGGGAGATGTTAGATCTGACTGAGGCCGAAGAGGGAAGCCTGAGCTTTCGCTGGGCCCCTAGCTAGGCAGAAGGCCAGTGGCTACCCATGTCTTAAAGAACGTCGGCTTTTAATTTTACAAGGACACTTAAGTGGGCTAGGATGGTGCTACAAAAGCTTTACTTCTCTTTGGCTTTAATTAAAGTATGAAAAGAAACAGAAGGTTCCTGGGTTCAAATCTAGCCTCAGACACTTCCTAGCTGCATGACCCTGGGCAAATCCCTTAACCTTCAGTGCCTAGTCCTTACTAGTCTTCTGCCCTGAGATCTATACTTTGGGGGCCTTCTGGCCCCAAATCTTTTTTTTTCTTCCCTAAACCAGGTACACTATTTAGAGCTAGGAGGGACTTCTTTTTACAGAAGAGGGAGCTGAGGCCAAGAGAAGTGCCTTGCCTAAGATCACACAGAACCCCAGACCTCCCTATGGCCCCCCTCCATTTCACCCAGCTTCCTACATCGAAGGTCAACATGGAAACATGGCCACCTTGAATCAAGTGGAAACAAAGTCTTTCCTCTCAGACGGACCAGACTGAACAGAGAAGCCTTTTGGATTCTGGTTTCCCAGGGCAGCTCCAGTGCCGGTGCCAAGGGGCAAAAGGCATCACTAAGTTTGTTGGCGGGTTCTCCAAGGAAAACAAGTCACCCCTCAAGGAAGCGTCTCCATCCTATGAGCCCTTGACTCCATCCAGAAGCTGATGAGCACCTCTGCACATCCCTGGGGAGCTCCCCAAGACAGGAACCCCGAGTGCTCTCCCAGGGGCCACGGAAAAGTCAAGGTCTCTTTGGGGAAAGACAGAACGCTTCCATGAACCTGTGCCCAGGAGGAGGGCACGGGGGCCTCTGAAAGGATCCGGGGCCACTTCCCAGCCCCCAAGCCCCAGAGCCTTGCCATGGAGTTCTTCACCAAGTGAAGCAAACACTTTCAGAGTCCCTCTCATCAACCAAAGGAATATGGTGGGGTCCCCCGCTTCTCTGGCTTATGCCACAGGGCGGCTGGGCCGAGCCGGTGCATTAGGAGCAGCAGAGACGCTGTATGGACTGAGCTTCACTGGATTTTAAGGCGTTATCGAGCCTTCCCGAGTGATAAAGGGTGAGAGCCGGGCACTCGCCCCATTTACGCAGCTCATTTCTGTTCAAGGGCTCCTCTTAGGGGCTCCTTAGGCTTATTCCAAACCCCCAAAGAAGTCAGAAGGAGAGCTGTCCACGGCCAGACAGGACATCCCGAGAGAGGAGTCTGCGTGTTCTGTGGGTTTTTTCTTCCCCCTCCAATAAAAGGACAACACCATTTTCCCAAGGCTGAAGTGCTGATGAATACGCCATACTATGGAATGACCGAATGCTTTCAGAGAAGCACAGACACAGCCTAATCCTTTTATTTCACAGGGGAGGGGGCTGAGGAGGGAGTGAGAACCCAGACACCCCAACCCCCAGGCCAGTGTCCATCGTCCCTGGATCACAGGGGAGGGGGCTGAGGAGGGAGTGAGAACCCAGACACCCCAACCCCCAGGCCAGTGTCCATCATCACTGGATCACAGGGGAGGGGGCTGAGGAGGGAGTGAGAACCCAGACACCCCAACCCCCAGGCCAGTGTCCATCATCACTGGATCACAGGGGAGGGGGCTGAGGAGGGAGTGAGAACCCAGACACCCCAACCCCCAGGCCAGTGTCCATCGTCACTGGATCACAGGGGAGGGGGCTGAGGAGGGAGTGAGAACCCAGACACCCCAACCCCCAGGCCAGTGTCCATCGTCACTGGATCACAGGGGAGGGGGCTGAGGAGGGAGTGAGAACCCAGACACCCCAACCCCCAGGCCAGTGTCCATCGTCACTGGATCACAGGGGAGGGGGCTGAGGAGGGAGTGAGAACCCAGACACCCCAACCCCCAGGCCAGTGTCCATCGTCACTGGATCACAGGGGAGGGGGCTGAGGAGGGAGTGAGAACCCAGACACCCCAACCCCCAGGCCAGTGTCCATCGTCCCTGGATCACAGGGGAGGGGGCTGAGGAGGGAGTGAGAACCCAGACACCCCAACCCCCAGGCCAGTGTCCATCGTCACTGGATCACAGGGGAGGGGGCTGAGGAGGGAGTGAGAACCCAGACACCCCAACCCCCAGGCCAGTGTCCATCGTCACTGGATCACAGGGGAGGGGGCTGAGGAGGGAGTGAGAACCCAGACACCCCAACCCCCAGGCCAGTGTCCATCGTCCCTGGATCACAGGGGAGGGGGCTGAAGAGGGAGTGAGAACCCAGACACCCCAACCCCCAGGCCAGTGTCCATCGTCACTGGATCACAGGGGAGGGGGCTGAGGAGGGAGTGAGAACCCAGACACCCCAACCCCCAGGCCAGTGTCCATCGTCACTGGATCACAGGGGAAGGGGCTGAGGAGGGAGTGAGAACCCAGACACCCCAACCCCCAGGCCAGTGTCCATCGTCACTGGATCACAGGGGAAGGGGCTGAGGAGGGAGTGAGAACCCAGACACCCCAACCCCCAGGCCAGTGTCCATCGTCACTGGATCACCATCCTAGCCACGGAAAAGGCCTCCCAGGCCATCTAGTCCAGACCCCTCATTCCGCAGGTGACCTGTCCATCCTCACAAAGCTAGCATCCAAATCAGGACTGGAACCCAGTTCCTTGGACTCTTTCCACTCCTTACAGCTTGAACCTCTCCTCCCTGGTGCTGATCCCATTTAAGGAACCGGGTTGATGGACATGCTTGTTGCATAGCCAGCCCTACCGTGCTCAGCACAAAGCAGACACTTTGTACTATCGGCTGAGCCCAATGGCTGGGAGACTCTTCCAGCGGGTCAAGAGCCCAAGCTGGGGCCAGGTGGTTCAGGCGGGGATTCCACTTCACATCAAGAGCAGTATTTGAAGAGGAAGATGGTCCCCACGGAACGGCTGTTGGGGTTTTCCTCTCTTCCTTTGGGGAGGAAGGAGCTCCTAGGTGGAGACTTACAAAGAACCTCCAACCTCAAGACTTTCATGTGGAAATCTTGGAAAAGTGGCCTCTGACTCGGGAATTAACATCCCTGCAGACCTTCCCTACAGGGCCCCTCTAGACTTGCCATCAAATCCCATTCCAGCCCCCCAAACAAGACAACAAAACAGCCCCTTTTGTGGCACTGGTTGAGGCCAGACTCAATTCTCTAAGGTGGAGGCCAGATTCTCATGGGATATTTCTGAAAGACATTCTCTCCCTGCCTTGTGTGACTGCCCACCGGACACCGTCCCCCTCCTGCAATTCCCCTCTGTACCCCAGAACCCCCAAACACGAAGCTTTTGGACTCCCGTCTCTGTCGAGTCCCAAGACGTCCCCAGGACCTTTTCCTAAGGTCTCGGACAGCAATAACCTCTGTTTGGTGAGATGAGGAAGCCTACCGTCTGTAAAGAAACCTACTTCCTGAAGTCGCTGCCCAGGACACCAAAGAGCCACCAGGAAAAGCTTTGACAGACAGACACGTTTCCCACACCTGCCATTCTCCTTTCTGAGGAGATCTCTGAGGAGTCACACTTTTAAAGACAAGTGCTTAGATTTCGGGGTTTGGGGGTTCTCTTGGCACGTAACGCTTCATAAACAACTGCAGACCAGAAGGCAATGACGATGGCAGAGAATCGGCCACGTGCCAGCACCTGTTCTGTGAGCTCCAAATCTGGACAGCCGATACCGCGAGGCTCCCCAGAGAACGGCCAGGCGCTGACAGTGGTCATCTGGACCCGTATCAATGGCGTCCCAGGTCTAGGGGCATCCTGGGAGCCTGCAGCTTTCTCATAGTTACCTGAGATGGCGAGCAGCATTTTCCTTCTGGCCCCAAAAGTTGTGATCCCCAGTTCCTTTAAATCCTGATCTGTAAGGGTGAGGAATGTCTGAAGATCAATCTAGAGGCAGAAAAAGAAAAAGATTCAGCCCAATAAAGACTGACTGCAGGGGCCAGCGCATCCCTGGCCTTCTCCCAAATTCCCTTCTATTCTCTTTAGATATAGTTAAAAGGGAGATGATGCTTCTGTAATAGAACAGAAGCTCCCTGAAGGCAGACATTTCATAAAAGAGGAAATAAGCATCCAGAGGGTTCACAGAATCATAGATTTTAGAGATCAGTGGGGCCAACGGTCTTTCCTTAATGGGCAAAGAGATCAGAGGTAAGAAAGGTTGAGCCACCCAGCGGGCACATGTCTGAGGCAGCATCCTCCCTCCCCAGCCAGCACTCCAGTCACTCCATTGGCTCCAAAGGCAATAAGGAGAGAGGTCCCCTTGGGTAGCTGGGGCACCTTGCTTGGCGATGCCCACGCGGGCTTAACCCTCAATGGGGAGATTCTAGGGAAACCATGACGATGACCTCTGGGCAAAGGCAACGTGCTTGCCCCTCAGGGCTATGGACGTGAAAGTGGCCATGGGAGGGGTATTTACTGACCACCTTCTGTGAGGCTAAGTTTCTAACACGTGCACCCAGATTCACTATCCCATCCCACAGAAGCTTTGGATGCTGTTAGCATATTTTAAAGAAAGAATGGAATTTGGGAAGAGCGAGTTTAACCATCATTGTGGGGACTGTCAAACTGTCATGGCTGGAGAGAGACAGGGAGACACACAAGGGGAAAGGCCAGAGAGAATGTTCTCCTGGAGATCGAATGATTTAAGTGTCAAGGAGAAATGGTCTAAGAGATGTTTCTGAAAAAGAGTTTAACCCTGGATTTTTGGTGCAACAGATACACTGTAGAGAATATTTCCAGAAGAGAATTATTGAGAGACTTTGGCCGCTACCATCCTGAGAGAACTGAACAGCTGGACTGAGGTATCGATAGAGTTGATGGTAATCTTCATGAAAATGGTTTATGTACACTTTTAGGGTATCCTTGATGAAAACCTGAGAAGGAACAGATCTGCTGCAGCAAATGACCTGTATCATTAGGGTCATACAACTGACGGAGAGGTATCCAAGATCTATGATCTGATTATGCCCACTGTTGGTTGATTTTTGAAAAATTAACTGGGTAGGAATAAACTGGAGCAACAAAGGCTATCTTTAAACAAGTTATCGAACACTTGTTCTGGGCTGTCTCAGTCTCCATCCAATTCCAGGGGTTGCAAGTACTATTGGGTACTTCTTGTCTAAGACCTAAATAAAAGCATCTTTCTGCTCTTCTCCAGAGGGAGAATAAAATAAAAAAGAAAGAAGAAGAGAAGACTATAGAAGTATTTGTTACAAATAATTTTTACAACAAAGTAAGTCACAGTCATACTGATGGGAAAATGAAAAGGAAGAAGGAAAAGATTAAAAAGCTGCTCATAGCAACTTATGGCTATCTCCATGAAAGCGCATCAGTGGCTAATGCTAAACCACCAACCTGTTCCTGGCATGCTCAATAATGACCAGTAAAACTTATAAAGCAAAATGCAAATATTTTTGTTTTGCTAATGACATGTGAATGGAACACGTTTATGAACCCATTATTACTCTATAATTAGTTTTAAATAATTTCTGGATAGAAAAGGATCTAACTAACTGCCTTACCAAAATGTTTAAAAATAAGTTATGTGACTTATAAAACAAAAGCTTTGCCAAGAACTTTCTTGTTCTTCAGACTTTATGGTGAACTCTCCAGATTTAAGACTCTCATAATCCAAGATGGCGGAGTTGACTTAATTCAACAACAAGGGTACAATTCAGATATGATCCTTTTCATGTTCTTTTCTAGATCCTAGTTTATCTAATCTGCTTATTGCCAAGTGAAGACTTCTTTCAGCATGCCTTCTGCTTTCACGTAAAGATGGTTATAATGCTATCTACTAGCTTATATGCTAGTTTGTTCTATGAAGGTGTAATGGGATATTCTGTGGTAATAATAAAAATAAAGGTGCTCTCTCAAGTTCAACCAAAACATCCATGGCAAGAGAAAACCAGATGATTTCCAAACTGTTCACATGCCTCTCATTCCTATCAATAGGCTGATACTGAGACCAGGTTAACAACCTCCAATTTTCATGGCTGGAGGAGAAATTGTTTTTGATAACTTGATTTAAATGATGAGGATAAGATAAAAGGAACATGAAGCCAGCCTTCCTCAAGGAGAAGAAATGCAATGACCCTATCAGTGGGCAAGCAATGCCCCTGAATTCAAGAGCATATAAATGGATTGACAATAGACCCGTAGCAAAGCACAGGCATTTCTTTTCTATTCTAGCTTCTCTAGAACAGAACCTGGGAGAAAGGGGGCAAAAAGAGACCATCAGCATTACCAATAAGTCCCTACATCAGGTTGGTGGGGTGTTCTTCGCTCTAGATATGAAGGGGATTTCTTAATTCCTATTTACATGGTTTTTGTTTCTTTGAAGCTTGCGCCTGTCATAAACTCAGAAGAAACATCTGGACCATGTATGGGTGCCCTAAAATGAGGTCTGGTGCCACAATCCAGTAAAAGGGCTAGCAACAATATTCTATGCAAGACCCGTTACTTTCTCATTGGAGCCTGGTTCTGCAGCAGAACAACAAACAGAGCTCATTGCCCAGAGCTTTGAGTGGAAAGACATCGTGCAGCCCGTTCCCACCAAGGAGACCGAGACCGACACGAGCAAACCAAAAACTTCAGGCCTGGGAGCCAAGATGGCGCACAAGATCTGGAAGATAGCTCATAGCGTTCTGTACGCCTGATTCGGATTCTATTACGTTTTCTTGTAGCCTCCGCATCGGAAGGTCCAAAGACCAAGGGTATGGTCGCAGCCACGACCCCTGCAAAGAGCGGATGACACCGATTAAAGGCACAGGCTTAAGGTATCCCTGAGTCGGGTAAGACTCATGTGCGTTCCAGTTGTAAAGGGGAAAGATAAGACAAAAGAAGACAAGAGAAGATGAGAGAAGCCCAGAAAATCATTCTACAACATTGAAAGTCTCCTTCATAATGGTTTCACCTGAATTTCCCCTATAAGAAATCCCTCCCTACTCAGCCCAGAGAGAGAAGAATCCTATGACCACAAGACTGAATTTTAAATCTAGAAAGAATCTCAGAAACCCTGTATAGGGGTCAAGTTTTAAAGGGCAATGATGAAAGCGTTAGTCATCTCTGAGAATCTTGGGTGAGCTGGGCTCTGACAAATAAAGATTTCCTGGGGGAAAACATTTAGCCAACAGCCCCTAAGATGTAACACATTCTACATAAAACCTTCTTTCTCTAACAAAGAAAGGAAAAAAGCCCGAGAAATTAAATTTAATAATTTATTGGGCAATGTAACCACGAACAAAATTTGTGGCACAAAGTCTGGCCATAAAAAGCTAGGCTTTCTTACTGGGAAGCACACAGCTGGGCATTGCTGACTCAGTCAGTTATTCTCTTAGAAACAAAATGACAAAACCAGCTGTGTCTGAACAAAACTTTGGCCCTGTTTGTAAGGCCAGAAGAGCAGAGGTGCCACAAACACTCTGCCCACACTCTTTGGATGAATGGTTTTGCCAAGATCTGCCCACACGACAAAGTGGGGAGTGCCCGATGGCCCTCAGGCCCTTCTGAGGACCTCATTAGAAAATGACCCACAGCCCACGAATCTGGTCAAAGATTCAAGTCAGGTGGAATTTGGTGCCATTTTGACCCAGAGGATTTAGAAACTATCCCAGACAGTGGAGAAAAGACATTGGTCCTACTACAAGTTTCAGGGGATTCTTCTTGTATAAAATATAAATGGGGCCCCTCTAAAGGCCTCCACAATCTGGCCCCAGGCTACTTTCCCCAGCTCAGTGTACATCATGCCCCTTCAGATACTTTGTGTCTCAGAAAACCAGATCACTTACATGACAATCTCCTACCACCATACCTTTGTACAGCAGGTCTCCTGTGCCTAGACGGCTCTTCCTCACCACCTCTGGAAGAGGCCTTCTTGAAACTCCCACTTATTCATGCTCATTTTCCCCTCCCCTCCCAGGTTAATCTGAATTGATTTCATATATATTTTGTGGTCACCAATCTTTGTATTGTTCCCCCCCTAGCACAATGTTGGCTCCTTGAGGGCAAGGACTGGTGCCTGTTTGTAGAGAGCATTTGGGACTTCTAAAGGTCTTTCTCCCCACTAGGAAGGAAGCCAGTGGGGGAGGGACACGGTGGACTCTCCTGCCAGACCTCTTACGTTTGGCCAGTAATCAATTTTAAAAAGGGACATCTCTGACCACCTGGTACACTAAAGGGAAGATGGCGGCTCTTCCTGGAGCAGGTCTGGAGTGCCTGGTCTCTGTGAGGGGGTGAGGGGAGTGAAGGGAGGGAAGGACATCTTTCTTTTACTTAGTTTTTGTTTTCCTTGGTAAACCCATGTGTTTCATTCCATTTAAAACATTCTGTGTCCATGGGCTTGGCCAGGCCACCAATGGAAAGTCAAGAACCTGTGACCTATCTCACTAGCCAGGCACTGATTAAGCTCCTACCATGTGCAAGGAGCTGGTGATATGCAGAAAAAATTGAACTAGTTCCTGTCTTCAAGGGCCTTCTATAGGGGGTGATGATACGTATTTATTTTCAATTTTTTGTGAAACTCTTTTTGCCTTAGTAACAACTCTTTTTTTTTTTTAAATTTAAACCCTTACCTTCCATCTTGGAGTCAATACTGTGTATTGGTTCCAAGGCAGAAGATTGGTAAGGGCTAGGCAATGGGGGTTAAGTGACTTGCCCAGGGTCATCCAGCTGGGAAGTGTCTGAGGCCAGATTTGAACCTAGGACCTTCCATCTCTAGGCCTGGCTCTCCGACTACTGGATCAAGCAACTGCTCCCAAATGATATATATTTAAACATGCATCTACAAAATATTCCAATGTTTTAGACATAAGTAGGACCAAAAAAGTGACTGACCTCCTGCTGCTGGAACACGTCGGTGTATTTACCCAGGCCAAGCTTGCTGAAGAGTTCAGGGAGGTCGGAGCCCTTGAGGGAGCTGTTCAAGCTGCAGCCATTGCTTCCAGTCAGCGAAGAAATGCAGTCCATGTAATTGCTGCTGCTGAGATAGTGTTCGGCTAGGAGGCCAGAGAGAGACAGGATGGGTTGAGATTAAGTACCTGGGCATTCAAAGACGCTTTAATTGCACATAATAATCACCCACATGCTTCTCCTCCCCTCCCCTTGTCCAGCTGACAAGAGCACCGGCCTGCTGGCGCCCAGAAAGCCGTGACCCCCCGGTGGCTGGCTTTTCATTAGCGGGTGCTGCTTATGGTAAGTTCTCGTCAATTAAAAGGGTACCTTGGGGGCCGGGAATCCAGCCTCGAGGCATCTTCAGTTGTGATAATTAATCATATTCTCACCAAGATTCGAAACCCTCATTCTTTCATTTGAATTTAACTAAAAGATGGGTTTGGAAGAAAAAAGTCCAGGTGACGCTGAAGTGGGGGCTGCCCTGGAGGCAAAACCATAAGGCACGACCCAACCTCACTCTCCCTGGGGTCCAGGAAATCTCAGAGCATCAGAAGCTACCTACTTTGTCCCCAAGACACACCTGATGGACAGACAGTTGTGTCATCTACAAAGCTGACAAATAGTATTCCTTTAGGTCTAACCCAGGGCAGCTGGGTGGCACAGAGGAAGTCAGGAAGACTCAAGTTCAAATCTGGCCTCTCTTCCTAGCTGTGTGACCCTGGACAAGTCACCTAACCTCCATATCCTAGCCCTGACTGCCCTTCTGTCTAATTTGTTACTGGGGCAGAAAATAAAGGTGTAAATAAAGAATCAGCACTACAAATGGCTGAACAGCAACAAGTCTAGACACATCACTTGCTGGCTGCTTTTAGGATAAAATGCAAACTCCCATTTGACCTCAAAAGCCCAATACTGAGGCCCCAGCCACCTCTGCAGGCTGCCCTGCTACACAGACTCTGTGTTCCAACACTGGGGTTCACTTGCTCTTCCCTGCAAGGGAACACTGGCTTTAGAGTTATCAGTTCAAATCCTGCTGTGGATGTTTCCTACAAACATACCTTCCCTTCTCCAGACCTTGATTTTCCCATCTCTAAAACAAGGAGCTTGGACTCTATGACCTCGGGCCCCTTCCAGCTCTAGTCCTAGGTTCCCATCTCCAGGCCTTTGTACAAAGTGTCCCCTATGCCTGGAATGCACTCACTTACCCCCTCTACTTCTCAGAATACAGAGCTTCCCTCAAGACCAAGTGGGCGCCACTGTCTACCGCTATGTCCAGTTCTTGTTCCATCCCTCAATCTAAAATTAATTTATATTTGCTTTGCATATAGATTGTGTCAACATATCTTTACACACATTATTGCTCTCCAAAGGAATAAACTCTTGCAGGTGGGGGCAACAGCTTCATTCTTATCTTTGTGTTTTCAGGGCCTGGCACTGTACCTGACCCATCGTAGGTGCCTACTGAATTAATTAGTGCTGGACACTTTTAAGTGTGCCCTCCCAAAGTTCGAAACAAGAGTGAAGGAGTTCAGATCCCAGAACTGAGGCAGAAGGGCCCTCGGGGGCCTCTGGCCCAACCAGGCCTGACCAGAATCCCAACAATCTACCCAATCAACAGATCTTCAGTGAAGAAGAAGCCTGGCCCTCCTGGAGCACAGAGGCCACTTTGAAAAGTGCTGTTATGTTGGGAGTAGGTATACCTCCGTGGCACTGAGCTACAGCCAGGCTCTCTGAAGCTTCCACCCATTGCTCCATGTTCTAAGACTCTGCCATGTTGTTGTCATCTTAGGAAAGGCCAAGCCAAACACTCTCTAGGCTGTCCCCAGACACTCCGAACTCATGTCTGCTCCAGGAATCCCACTTCAATTGACCCACAGCCATGGGTGCTTTCCAAGAGCCAACTACAAGGCACACCAATATGGCGGACCTTTCCCCAGGGGCCATTTCTCACTGGTGATGACTTTCTGCTCCACTCACCGACCCCATCAATGAGCACCAGCTTAGTTTTCAGGTCTATTACTTCCCCAAGAGCGCCACCACTGACTATTTGGACAAGCCCAGGGCCTTTGTTTCTGTTGGTTCATGCGTTAGTTATTTCTCCGGTTTCCATTGGAGAAAGCTGAGGCAGTCAAGAGAAAGGAAGGGATTTTTAAAGGAAATGGAAGCTACAAAGCCATTGGTCTAGTACTGTCACGTCTGGAGAAGGGGATCCATAGGGGAAGGTGGGAGGGGATGAGGCTGCAAAGGGCTTTACAAGCCAGGTGGGGACGTGATGATTAATCTGCAGGTCCCAGGACCAAAGAACAATCACCAGTAAATGACGCAGACAGAAGCAGAGAGCAAAGAAGAAACAAGAACTCAGAGAAGAGCCATCTCAGGGGGCAAACGCTTCAAAATAAAGGTAACTTTAGTGAAAATCTAATAAGGAACATGAAGATATTACAATAAATTGCACGAGCTCCCTCAAACAAGAACAGAGTAGGGGCAGCCAGGTGGCTCAGCGGAGAGAGCACCAGGTCCTATGGAGGGTAGATCCAAATCTGGCTTCATCACTTCCTGGCTAGTGTGACCTTGGGCAAGTCCCTTAACTCTGTGGGAGAAGCCCTTGCCCTGCCCTGGTTAAAAACAAATGGAGCAATTCTGAAAATGTCCAAATTGTTCGGAAAAGCAATCGAGGGTTAAAGAAAAATATCAACTCAATATAGAGGTTAGAGAATGTAAGGAAGAAACCAACAAATCTAACCAGGAAAATACCGAACCAAAGAGAGCCTTCGTAACCGTAGATTCTCTGAAAAGGAAACAACAGAAGGAAGATGGCCGGGGAAGGAGGCGGAAGAAAAGCGAACAGAACAGATTTTCTTGTAAAGTTTGGAGAAACGCCGGAGCTCGATGAAGCTAAAACGATTCCCCCTGAAGACGGACGCCAAGACACGGTCTCGGGCCGTCCGGAAAGACGGTGAAGAAGAAAACCCGAATATGAGACACAGGAAGCCCCGAAACCCGAGGAAGTCCTTCCTTCTGCCCAGGAAAGCGGGAACTCACTGGATTTGTTTTGCTTGCGTTTGGGGCTCCCGAGAGAAGCTGCAAATTCACTGTGAGCTGCAGGTCCGATTCCGTTCCGGTCTCTCCAGTTCTCAGATTCACTCCCGCTTCCCAGGTGTTCGCGACTGTTGGACCGTGAGAGAGACATCGATGATCCCTGCCAGCAAAAGAGTCCAGAGAAGGACAGCGGCGAACACATTAATGGGGGAGGGAAGGAGCAGGGACAGGCCACCGAAGGCCACTCCACTGAAAGCCCCCTCTGGTAGGGGTGAGGCCGCCATGGAGGAAGGATGTCGTCCCCCAAGAGGACCCTCCCACCACGGCCGGCCAGACCCGAGGCAGACGTCCGAGCCGGCTCACCTCGTAGGTCGTGCGCATCGTGGGCTTGTAGTAGACGTGGTTGGCCCTCCGCAGCTCCTTGATGGTCTCCGCAGGCATGGACTTGGAGAAGCCCAGGCCGCTCCACGTGTTGGTGGGCGTCCTCACCTCCGTCACCACCGGCTTCTTCAACATGGCTTTGGGGAAGGGAGGAAGAGAACATGGCGAGACTGATTACACACGCCTCAGGGGTCGGCTTTAAGGAGGACCACAAGAGTAAGAATAACCGGCATTTATCCGGCACATATTCTGTGGTCCTCACGGCCACCTTGGGAGGTGGGCGCCATTTTTATCCCCGTTTTACAGATGAGGAAACTGAGGGAGACAGATGTGAGTGGCTTGAACTCAGGTCTTCTGACTCTGGGTCCTGTGATCTATCCACCAAACCACCAGCTGCCTTTATGCATCACTAGCCATCATGGAAAAGCCATCTTTAATGCTTTCCATATTGAAAACAAGTCCAAAAAAAATGTTAATGAGTATTTTTTCCAGAAGCCATGTTAAGTGTAATTTGATTGTATTATAATTCTATATATTTAGACTATATAAATTATTACATATAATTATTTTATGTTACAAGAAATTAAAATTGTAATGAACACAATGAATATATGTTATTGCTTTAATAACAAGGATCACAGAATCAGAGAAGAGACCTTGTTGGTCATGAAGTCTGGTCCCCTCATTTTTACAGATGGGGAAACCAAGGCCCAAAGAGGTGAGGTGACGCAGCCAGGGTCACAAGGATGCCACATCATGAGTCAGGACTCATTTCAGGACCAAAAAGCCTTAGCCATTTAATTTTAATCCTTCATTAGGCCATTACAGACTTCCCACAACTTGGGCCAATTATTTTTTCTTTTGTTCTTTTTTTTCCCAATTTTAGGTCAAATAAACTTCCCAGTATGGGCAAAGTGAGTCTACTACGGGCGGTGGAAAGTCTGTTTCTGGGCTGCACGATAAATCAACAGAGGCATTTCGTAGGAGACTGACGTATGACGTACCTTTGGTGGCTAGCAGCTTCTTCTCTTCATAGTCAAATGCCTAAAACGTGAAACAAAAAGAAAACTCTTTTCTTCTGCTTTCCCCAATGCTCACACTCTAAAATAAAGGTTTGAGCTCCAGCACGTTGAAGTCTGGAGGGATAAATGTCGAAGATCCGGAGAACAACAGAAAGTCTGAAGCCTCTCCGTACAATCCATGGATAAGCAGGGATGAAGCACCTACTATGCGCCCGCCCCTAGGAACTAGGGACAGAAATACAACAGTCCTCTTCCCCAAGAGCTTGGGTTCTGCTGGAGAAAACCGTCTTGTTTGGGCAATAAACAGCTCTCTGAATTTCCAAGGAGGCAGCACAGAGTCCACTTATTTCCTTGAATTTAAAAAAATGCCATTTATGATGACTATTTCATGCACCAGGGAAAGCCTACGCCAAAGACCAGTGCCTCAAGCTCGCAGGCTAACGTCCGAAAGCTCTACGATTCTGGCCCAAATCCCTGCCCTCCTCCCCGGAAGCCGATCATTCAAAAAGGACTTCTTGTGTCCGATACGGATGATGCCGCGGATCTGGGCCCGCCTTTCCAAAGAATGAATTTTTAAGCCCAGATCACAGTGGAGAGTTTTTTAAATAAGTTTGATTTCTGTTGATTAAATCTCGTTCTGTAATTATAGCTGGCAAATTCTCCCCGTCTCCTCTCCTCCATCATCAAAACTAAAGCCTCTCCTAGCTAAATAATGAAGAAAACATAAAGAAAAGGACCAGTTGCTGCGAGTGACCACGTCTGGGAAGGTCCATAATATTTTGTCCTCCCCGTCCTCCCCGTCGCCCTTTCTGAGCAGAGAAAGATTTGATTCATTATCTGGTCACGGGCCGTGCCTGGTTTCTGGATTGCTCCTGGTGGCATTATTAAATCAAACAGTAATATTCTTGGACTCCAACGTGCAGTGACATTAGATGATATTAAACAATCAGACTCCGAATTCTATTTGGCCTTCGCCAGGTGCTGGGTAAATATTGACTCAAGGAATGACTCGGGCTCCGTGTGCTCGTCTCTCCAGGCCCTCTCCCAGCAGCGTCCTGGGGGGGGGGGGAGGCCTGCAAATGGGATGGAGAGGGACTGGGGTGGCCACCTGGGGCGGCTGCCGACCCTCGCTGGGCCTCTGACTCAGTGAACTCGAATGTCCCATCAGGCTTGGCCGTTATGGCCCTTTGCTTTATGGATTCTCGTTGGCATTTCCACGTTGAAAAGCAATATGGTGAATGGGACAGAGCACACGACTCTCTCACCTTCACAAACCCTTAAAACTCCCCCAAATAGAACTGATGTGCCAGCTGTCTGGTCCAGTCACCAAGAAGTACAAGTAAGTAACAATCTGACTCTACACTCCTGGTGGGGTGGCCCAGCGAGACCCACAGTCTTGTTCTCGAGGATTCATACAGCAATATCCTGACAGTTGCTAGAGCCTGTGGGGGCACATCCCCTCCCTGACCTTGCTCCTCTTTGGGGCCAAAAATGGCAGAATTCGATCTCTGCCCACCCATGCAGAGTAGGTGAGAGAGAAGAAAGGGAGACACAAGGCGCATTCACCACA